>NC_092245.1:12355903-12535903 GCF_036320965.1 Panulirus ornatus
AAGAAATAAAAAGTGTGTTAGATATACTAGGCGTCGGGATAGGAAGATCCCAGAAAATAGTCGATGACTAACTTACTGTGGGTTGGGATCAGATCACGTGACAACCTGCTCATACTTGAGGGCTATGTATTATAATGTTAGTGAGAAAAGCTGTCAAACTGCAATTCTGTTTGTAATTTGGACCTGGCATCTCATGCCATAGCAAGCGACAATATGCAATGAAATCTGTCTCTTGATATATTACTAGCACTTGAAAGGTAAGCATATGCCTTAAGGTGATAATTCAACAGATTTAGAAGTTATATATAACTGGTGAATGTTGAATGCTTTAAGCAAAATCTTATCTTAAAAATGCGGCCCAACTTGGGGTGCATTATGTCAACAATTTCGCATATTTACTAAACTTTCCCCTTCAAGCTCTTGTTTGCTGTTCTGCCTCAGGTGTTTAGGAAATTATAACAGAAAGCTTTACTCATTTCATTGTAGTTTATGATGTCGGAGAGGATTTTGTTATGTTCATTATAATCTCCCGCCTTTTTTTTCACCGCTGATATCCATAATAGTTATTTTTTCATAATGATTACAATCTATTTCCCACTAGACAGTGATAACCATTAGGTCCAACATGTAGACTTGAGAAAGTATGGTGTGAGTATTTTTGTGCTGATTATCTGGGAATTTGAAAGCATATGGAAATAACTGTAATTATATATCTATTCGTTCATTTAAGATTCTCGTCAGCTGAGTTAAGGCCTTTTAGCACCCCATTAACTTCTCCGTTTTTGAATTTCTTTTTTAACTATTTCTCAGGACCATCTAATATGTCTTATTAACGTTGCGAAAAGATGGCAAGAATTCTTAGATAATATTCAAATATATGTTAAACATCGAATTTGAAAACTAAAAGTTTATGTATATGATTTAACATAAATTGTCAATGGTGTTCAAAAACAACTGTGTTCGTGTTATGTCATATATTTCCATGTCCTGTTTTACAAGTTAAATTGGCTGATCACAATAAAGCTGTGAGAGTTTTTTATCCTTCTGTGTTGCCGTTTCTTACTACTTAACAAAAACTTGTTTATTTGTAAGGTATAGATATAATCTATCGCCAAATAACCAATTCTTTCATTGTAGTTGGGTGACTCACGTCGACCATTCAGATCTGAAAAGATTATTTGTATTTGAATAAATCATCATCTTATCGCTCATTGCACTGCATCACTAATGTTACGTAAAACAATGTCACATAATCCTTGCTTGTGAAAAGGCAGCCAAATGTCTTTAATCGGCGTCAGCCAATCAAGCGACGTATCATTGTAGGTGATAATTCAATCGATAGACGACGGTAAAATAAGCAAATTGAATGATATGTGCAAAGTTCCTTATCTTAACTATTGATTTGCCTTCGGCGACGTCGGGAACCACACCGTATCTACTTAGTTTGATTTGATCGTGTGTGATTCTGGAATTAAACATTAAAGCATTTCATGTGATTGTCTGGTATTACCATCGTATGTAGAACGATGAGGTTAAGTCTCATCTACACCATTTCTATGGTAAGTTACGAGGCTTGTTTCAGTTCCAAGGCTTTTGTGGCCGTGTTTTTCATTGTGTTCATGAATTTCAATGTGTACAACTGCCGTTGTACGATAGGATCGATGAGTATTGCTAAAAAGGGATGTACTGCTTAAGTGCATCACTTCAAACAGTAGCGGAGATACACGTAGCAAGTAAACTTGCGGAGGTACACGTAGTAAGTAAACAAAACAAGACTGCCATGGCTTAGGGGTTAAAGTCACGATGAACAGGTAACAAATATTGCCAACTAAAATCGTAAAATTTCTAGATTTTATTACTCTACGAAGCAATTATCAATCACGGAACGCAGCTCGGAGCTGACGCCTAATTGAAAATTGATGGTTAAGTGACAGAAGCAGCCAAGTTGTTTTATATAATTCAAATGTGCATATGATATGATTAAGTGGGGAGATTAGTTTAAGCGCAGCATTCAGTATTCTAGCACCCCTTTTAGTGTAATTATATTAGCATTTTATTACGTTGACCCAGACAATCATCAAAGAGAAATATAGCTCGAACAACCCGTTAGGTAATTACCTGTTTTGAAAACCTGCTCTAGCTTGCTTGGTCACATATGAATTTTTTTCCAGGTTACTGAAATTCTGTTAACCTTCTTTACTCCTCTCCCAGTTCGTTCTAGCCTTTGTAGAACAACCCGCTGACGACATTCCGTGAAACTTCATGACAATAATATAGAATTACGTATTTGTTTTCATGTCAATAAATTCTCAGTGTGCATATTTCTTTGTCAGGAGATTGTGTACATGGCTACTTGTTCTTAGTTTAACAACTCTTCCCAAAAAAATGGGCTGGGTCAATTGCATTGCATGTCCTTGCAAGACATTTATTGATAGTCTGGCTTTATGTAAGTACGATATACGTGGGTAAAACGTCTGTCCAAACTCCACCAGAAGCGATCACAATGACCTTACGGTACTTACTGTAGGCAGGTGGCCAGTGTAGGATAACCTGAGGTGTAATTGTTCTGATCTTCGAACAGGAAGTATCATGATATCTTTTACATGCCCTATTGCGCACTGAAATCCACCCCGGATGTTTCTTGAGAAAGCTGAATAGTATTTACGACCTTTTACGCTGGGGAGTAATATGATATGCATTCAGGAGGATCGTGAGGCTTGGCAGTAGTGTCGTTAACTGCCGATATCTCGCGGCTGATTGGCTGTAAATGGCTGCCGGTGCTCACTAGAGGCCTCTTCACTCATGCATAGCTTAGAGGTAACCGGGAGGGACGACTGGCGAAGCCGCTGTGCGAAGGACTTGATCTGTAAGTTGTCATAACTCATCAGGTTTCTTCAAATATATTGATTGGGGTACAGCTCCTCGTTAGCTTTCAGATGTGGCGTGCTGGTATTGTAGTAGAAAAACGTAGATAGGAAAACGGAGGTGGGGAGAGGGGGAAGGAGGGTATACAAGTGAGGGAAGAAGAAAAGGAGAGGATTAGGGCGGTGGAGAGAGAGGGGAGGAAGACTAGGCAGGAGAATAGGAGTAACAGAGGCAACGATAAAGAGATATAAATGGATAGATACTAAAAGACAGGATTTTTTTTAACCACGTACAGTGAGTCTACATTTCCTTGCTACTGGGATTAGAGCAGTCTTGGGCTGTAGGAGTCGTTATAAAGGTCTTGGATAACCCCTGGAATGTTTCATTCAAATTGGTCCTGGCGTGATTATGAATGAATACACATATACTCTTTAAAACTACATTGACAATACAGACATTTGATATAAACAGTGATGACTAGAGGTCACTTTGGTAAGTAAACTTTAAATCAAGAAAGTTTTCTTGATGAACATAGCTAATGTTAGGAGGGAACGAATGATTAGCAGGACCTGAGGAAAGGTGGGTGGCTTGGACAGTACGTGGAGAACAGGAAAACGATTTGTAAACTGAGGAAACACGTCAGTCTTTAACCCCTTAAACACGACAGAACGATCCTTGCGTAACACGTCTACAGGTGTTGAGCACGACGTTACGGCCTTTAGATATGGTGGATTAGTTGTTGACCTGACCCCTAAGGGTTAAGTCAAAGGCGTTCGAGGAAATATTATAGCCAGTGGTGCTGGAAAGGTCTTTGTGGCCTCATCAAAATGACCAAACTGCTGTTATACACTCGTCCGGAACGTTGTTTAACGCCGGCTACAGAGTAAACATGGTGAGAATTGTACTTATGGTCAGAAGCTGCACAGAACTGTTGAACTAATGTCGCGTTGAAGCCATCACAGCTTACCTACAGGACCCTGAGCAAATCTGAATTGGCATCAAGGGACAGACGCTAACTTAGTGAGAGAGAGAGAGAGCACCACACTCCGGAGTTATGCTGCAGTATTGACGGAATCATTGCTTATTGGAGTATCTAGTACGCAAAACGGTAACCGTGAAAGATTTGGATGTCGTTAGAGATGAGATCTGTTCTTAGCTTGATGTCGAATACATCACACTTATAAAAATGGGAACGGAATAGGAATATACAAGGTAGGCTGGTTACTCAACACGTAACGAGCGGGTTGGAGTTGGGTTGGGTTGGCGGGGGCGTTTGCCGGGAGCCGTTTGGGGGTGGGGGAGCTTGGGGTAATGGAGGGAGGGATAATGGATAGAGGTTGGGGGGGGGGGGGGGGACGTGGAGGTTCTGGCGTAAATTGCAAATTTTCGGTGGAAAGCGGAATGGCGATTTGTATCGTTTCTGTCAGGGAAATTAGTGCCTGCACTGGCCAGTGGTGGCTTTTGGAGCTTAGACCTTAGAGTTCCAAATTTTACTCCAAGGGGAGTACCGTAGTTCACTGGGCGCCTGGCCTGATTCAATGCTCAGTTTTCCATTTCTCTTTAAGTTGTAAAGAAAAACAAGATATTGACCGACCTTCAAACACGCCATCGTAGTAGTAAAACATTGGTTATTTCGGCTTGCTTGGGGAGAGATCAGGGTGGAGAGCGTCAATCTTTAAACACTAGTTGAGAGGTATTGAACGTCTGCAGGTGTTCAAGACCATATAAACTCTCAGTTTTTATATGACCCCCTAAGAACGAAGGGAAAATAATTTCAGGACTGAAAGGAGCATTAAGATTTACTCCCGTTGTAGAACTTTCTTCGCTTTGTCATTATTAAATGAATTGATATGCTTATCGATTTTAGATTAGAGTCTTATTTCAGAGTGGCTGAGACGAGCTCATTCCCTCAGCATAGAATGATCATTCTTTTGTTTTTGTTTTCCTGCTGAAAGGTGTTGAAGTCCATTACTCGAATTGGCAGCTCGGCCGATGATTGCGGTCGGCGGTGTCTTTGTACTGCGTGTCGAGCCGCTAGAGGGAATAACTGTCTCGCTCCTGGTGGCTTTGTGGTAAAAATGTGGTGATTGCCGGCGTTATGGTATGGCTCCCTTGTTTCTTTCTTTTTTTTCTTTTTTACCATTACCGTGTGGCGTTGGTATTGATTCCTAGTGGTACTGCTGCTCCGCGTGGGATACTGGTGATGGTCAAACCATTGAGCACGAAGATACGATCCCTGAGTTGACGTTACTGACGTTACGGCCCTGTAAATGTGATGGCCCTGGCCTTTGACTTGACCCGTAAGGTTCAGGTCAGAGGTCAGACTTGTATTCATTTAGTAATGTACTAAACCTTCATGAAATGTCCTGATGTCTTGGGTGTAATTGTTGTAGCTGCTGGGGAAGGAGTGAGGGCAGTCGACACAGGTATATATTTTCCTTAATGCTCTGCAACTTATTTTTCTCGGCTGGCAACACTAAGAGTTATGTTCAGTCTTAAGACTGTACGTACTCTATGGGTAACCCTGTTATTGTCCGGTAATTTATGAAACTTTTCGGTAAAAATCTTGGTTTGATTTCTGAAAGTATTCTGTTTGCATAAAACACAGATTGTGTGAACTGTTTTGTCGTTTGGTACAAACAATTCAAGAGTTTTTGGTAACTTCTAGAGACTCGATTGATATTTGACAATAATTCTTGCATTTTTTTTCAAATTTTCTGACAAGGTGAAATTAACTGTCGTTCTAAATCATCGTAAGGGAAGAAAGTTTACGAGTTATGGTGAAACATTACGGGAATATCTCCAAAAGTGGCGACAGGTTCAGAGGCATATGTGATTGCAGGCACCAAAGACACCAGCATCATTCTTTTTAGTTACGGATGACGAAATCTTACGTGACACATATCCCCAGAGAGAGAGAGAGAGAGAGAGAGAGAGAGAGAGAGAGAGGGACGCTGAAAATGCACGAGAGGAGTAGGTCCTCTCAAGTCCGTCTGGTTGGTTGACCTTCCATCTTTCCTGCGCTATATTTGTTTATTCTCGGCCAGTGGCCTCCCCCTCGTCACCTGGTGAGGTGAAGGCTCTGCAAGAGTTTCATCTGGTCAGTTGGTTACGCCGTGGAAAGGCAGATCCAAGTCAGTTTTATCGAGTAAAAAGACGCGGCACCTAAATCACACCAAATACATAACAAAGGTAGCGATTGCACTGAATAAAGAACAGCTTCGGCTGACTACACTGACTGAACAATAGACTAAGCAAACAGTTGTGACGGCTGACTACGTTCGGTAAACAATAGCAACGGCTGACTACAGTCAGTAAACTAGCGACGGCTGACTAGGTAAACAGTATCAGCGGCTGAGTACGCTAGGTAAACAATATTAGCGGCTGACTCCACTCAGTAAAAATAACAACTGGACTGCACTTGTTGAACAACACAACCGACTGCACTTGATGAAGGACGAGACGAGTTGATCTCGAATAATGGCAAATAATGGAACAACAATACAGTGTCAGCTACAGTCACACATTAGAACGAGCAAAGAGCAGCTGATGATGCCAGTGTATACACAACAACGCTGGATTATGGACACAAAGGAAACATCAACAACTGACTGCGCTAAGAAACAGCTGATTGCAGAGTAAACAGTAGCAACAACGTGCAAACAAACATTCCAGCTGACTAAAGAGCTAGCAACAACAGCAATAACTGTAGCGAGGAATGTGTGGATGGTGGAAGTCTCTTATGTTGGCTGATGTAGCGGTCATGTCGAGTAAGACCACATTGGTTTTGAATATAAAGAGGATGATGGCTTCTGGGGTTCTCCTTACTGTGTGCTCTTGTGTCTGCATTGAGGGAGCTGAGGTTACTGAGTTTCAAGGGAAACGCTTTGAGAAAGGAGGATGGAGAGCAAAATAGCCGGCTTGTGTGCTCGTGCAGAACACCCCCTGGCCAGTCACCTGGAGGAGATACAGAAAGTAAGTTTATTTACCATAAAAATCCTCAGGTTTATATATGAACGCACGCAGAACTTTCATCTCTTTTGACTGGCCAGGACAGCCTGGTCGATAACGTCTCTTTGAAGTGACTCTGACTGTTAAGTGGTGGGCAGAGTGGGACGTGACAGCCTCCTGAGAATCTTCTCTCTTAACTGAATGTGAGACTGCGTCAGGCGGGTGTTATCTATGTATCTATTTCATTCTTAACGTCGGGATGGAGGCAGTGAAACAATGGAGGTACATAGCAGGCTTGACTATCGTGTAAGGGAAGGTAGATTACTGTAATTTTCTCCTGCGAAAAAGGACTCGGGAGTTGCCATACAAAGCGTATCACAAGACAGTGGCCTTAGAACAGCCGAGGGGCAAGCAAACTACACCTTGATCAAGGTCAAGATTGCTTTCACGTTCATGTACAGTGTTACTGAGAGGATACTGATGAAGTTATGTTCAACCCAGGTTAGAACTAAGGACCACTGTCTTGATCTTCACACTGGAGGAAAATCATAAAGTTGATGGGGAACGTTAGAAAAGAATTATGATGGATACGTTATAGGGAAGGACAGACGCCATCATACTAACACCAATGGAGGAAAGAATGTATTATCAGGAGAGGACAGACGCCTCACACTACCAGCAGTGGAGTAAAGGAACTTAATGGTGAACGTGAAGAAGGCAGATGGTGTAAATATTAGACCAGTTCTGGGAGGCCGGGAGGCACCAAACAGCTCGAGGGAGCGACAGGAAATTAAGCATCAGAAGAATTGGCAAGGACGCGTGAAAAGACATTTTCATTAATGATAGTGTAGCACGTGGAACGAGCTTCACTGAGGAGCAAATAAACCAGGGCAATAGAGGTGCGGAATATGTACACTTGATAATCACACACACACACACACACACACACACACACACACACACACACACACGATAGTAACAAGAGGTGTGATATCATGGAAACCGTATCAGCTTCAGTACTGGTTAAGACAGTCGTTGGTCAGGAGCTGAAGTAAGTGTTTCAGGCGAGGCGGACTTGCTCTCCCTCTCTTTCTCTCGCTGTCACCGTATTTTGTCGTCCTGTTCCCTGTTGGTGCGCCCAACTTTGGTCGTCTGTTAATGATTTTCTCCCCCGCACCAAGTCGGGCCCCGTTTAGCTCTTTCTTGCGTCTGTTGGGCCTTGATTACTCTCTCTATCGCTTGATTAACTTTTCTGAATCGCGTTTTCAAGCAGTTGATTTAATTTTTTGGATATTTTACCTTTCCTGGTCCTTGAAGTGATTGAAGGTCGAGGATGCTTTTATTTGTGCAGCAGGAAAGGTGTATTGCGAAATTATCTTTCGGTAAAGAAAAAGAACAACAAATATTCCTTGATAAGATGTATAAAAGCTACTAAGATACGGAGGAGCATTTAGACGAACGCTGCGAAATATTCATGATATTACCAACACCTGGTGTTTAATTACACTTTAGGGGAGATCATGCCGGAGTTCGAGTCCTGAGCGGTCAACAGCCACGCTGAGGATACAGAGCACCTGAGGGAATCTTGTTTTGCTTTGCAAGCTTCCCCGGGAATTATCTGTGCAGAAGCCAACAGTGAGGAGACCCGTTAACGTCCTCAGGAAAGTTGGCGGGTGTAAACTTTGTCTCCATTGGCGTCCGCGTGTCACTTCTTCCTTACCCGCCTCCACACACGTTCACACGCGCCTCTCTTGTTCCTTCCTCTCCTCACCTCACCTCCCACCCCCCTCCACGTTTCCCCTCTCCATACATCCACCGCTTCTTTACACCACTTGACTTCCTCTCCACACTCACTCAACGCTCCTCACATTCTCACACACTCCCCTCGCCACCTCCTCACACATCTTCCCTGCACACATGTATTGTGCTGCCTCCTCGGCACACGCCTCGGACTCTCGTCTCCACACACCTCACGTGCCAACGTCCCCGCACAGCTTGAGTGCACGGTCTCCTCACAGCTCACGAGCCTGCGTCTCCACACGCCTCACGATATCCGTCTCTACACGCCACCGTATGTGCCTCCGGCCACACTGCTGGCTTTCCCTACAAACTTTCCTTGACACCCTTGTCCTCACACACACACACACACACACACACACACACACACACACACACACACACACACACACACACACACACCAGTATTACACATACACTCATATTGTCGTAATTGTGGAAACAAAGCTGATTAAAGAGATAAGAGCTCACCAGTTCAGTCCAGAGTGACACATGGTAGTAAGAATGGAAAGAGAAGACAAAGAGGAGGTGTATTAACCCTCTTGATAAGAGATAGTTTTAAGTCTCGGGTGATAGCGGAAGGTGGCCCATTCGGACAACACATAATGGTGATAGTAACCGTAGGGAAGAAGCGCATAACAGTGTTGATGATATGTATTCCTTCAAAGAATTTTAACAATCCGGAAAAAAAAGATACACAATGATAACAAGGGAGGAACAATCAGGCTGGCACGGGAAGTGGTAGACCACACATCTCTCAAAGATGGTAAGGTACTGACAATGGAAGATTTCCGTGAGAAAGATTGACGAGGGGGAATTTGGATGACTGAGAATCATGGAGACGCAAATATCTATATACAGGTAAATTTTCTCTATTGATATGTCAATGTATATATACAGTCAGAGAGACTGATGCACTAGCATCCTCACACTCAGATGCTGGTATTAGAGAAGGGATAAATGATTCAGTACGAGATGTCAAAGAGCAAAGGAGCTGAGAGATGTGCTGTGACGAAGATATAGGCTCCAGCCACCTTCCATTTGTAAGGTATGGGAGAACGGGACATAAGTATAGCAGGATAAGGTAAGAGGAACAAAGAAACCTTGAATTTTTGTGGAAAAGGCAGGAGAAAACACAAAACTTTTCCATAAATTCATCAGGACTGAATCGAAAGTTAGAAGCGCAGCTAATCAGGCTAAGAGATCAGAGGGAAGAGTTATAGAAAGTCAGGTAAGGATATGTGAAGAACTGAATGACAAATTCAAAAGTTTTTCAAAGTTGAAGACACTATTGCTCCCTCCCAAATGAGATGGGGAGGGAAGGAGTTCTTAGAAAGCATTGAGATATTCATAAATGTTATCAAATGAACACAGATACAAGGCTTATCCTCCTAGATATCTACAGGAGAGTTAGCTCTGCTCTACATAAAAGAGAAGGAAAGTTGGATTGCATCTGGGTTGCCTAAAAGAGTTTGACACTTCCACGTGGGCGGTTGAATCACAAGATGGGAATCAATAGAAGATTCCTTCGATGAATAGATTATATTCTTAGAAGGAAACGAGAGATGGCGTCGGTGGAACCTCGGTAAGGGATGAGGTCACTTGTGTAGAGCCGAAGGGTTCCCTTCTGGGACCATTGCACTTCTTGATCCACGTGAATGACTTGACAGAAGGTATGAACTCCTACTAGGGTATATTTGTGGACAACAGTTCATGAAGGAAGTAGTAAGTGAGAAGGATTGCATTAACATACAAGGGGACTTACACGGACTGCAAATTTGGTCTCTTAAATGACTGACGAAATTCAACCTGAGAAATTGAAAAGCAATGAGGATGGGACGCGGTGAAACCTCAATATGAATAATTTCTTGCAGTTGTATGATAGAAAAAAGGAGAAGTGAGAATGTTCAAGAGATGGGGCCCCACGAGCGTAAAACTTCTCCGCACAGTGCAGGTATGTAGATAACCACACACACGCACACACACACACACACACACCCATCCCACGGGACCAGGTAGAACGTATTACCTGCCACAGTCGAGTCCTTTAGAAGGTCTGTGTCAGGGACGAGGCCTGGTCGTTGACGTAGGTGGAGTCTTAGTGGGGAATCATTGGCCAGCTTTCCCCTCGGTCGCATTACGGTCCTTCATCCCGTCCGCTCCATAAATACTGACCGGCGCGCCAGCATACGCTTCGCAACAGCTCTCGAAATTCCTGTAACATTTCTCGCCACAGAATTCGGTAAACCAGTGATAAGAAACGTTTAGAGCGCAGGAAAGATTGGCGGGATGGAGCATTGATAACTGGTTTATGGTCGTGAAAACTGAATATTTATATATTCATTTTTTTCAGGTCAAGAATTTATCATTTTTTTTAAACAAGATATTATAAGAGGGGTTGATAGTAACATTACTAAGGTAACTGGTAAGAATAGTAAGTGAACAGCCAGAGTACATTATAGACTTAACACTCGCCTGAATGTTTCAGGCAAAAACAAACTTAAGGAATATTTTTTTTGTGGGGAGATCATAAGTTTTTCTTTTTATGTTCTGTTGTCCTGCGGCAGTGTTTGTTGGTCGGACACAGAACTCATTAGAAACGCTGGGAGCTGTTGCGCCAACTCCGCCATCAGATATATTTCCGTTGTGTTACCGACGAGGAGAGAGAGAGAGAGAGAGAGAGAGAGAGAGAGAGAGAGAGAGAGAGAGAGAGAGAGAGAGAGAGTATCCACTTACGTGGGTTCAAACTCTCCACAAAACACTATAAGAGCACTTAACATCATCTGCAAACATGTACTGAGGTCCGCTTGAGCCGGGCAGCTTGGCCAGGTCTTCAAATAATGTTTGTAACGGAAGAATTTGTATTTCCAGCTGGAAGGGAAGATAATGTGAGGCTAGATCATGTAAAGGCCATTGTTGAACGTGTATTGGCTCTTACGTAATTGGATTGCCAATTCCTTTGTGAAGAGATGGGAGAGGAAATGACGGGGGGGACAATAACTTAACAGGACTGAGAATGATTGTAACTAAAAAGATGGACTGATGGCTAGACGAATGGCTGAATACGGTGGTAGACGTAAGTGAATAGAGATAGATAGATATGTAGAGATAGATAGATAGATAGATAGATAGATAGAGAGAGAGAGAGAGAGAGAGAGAGAGAGAGAGAGAGAGAGAGAGAGAGAGAGAGAGAGAGAGAGAGAGAGAGAGAGAGAGAGATTAGTGGTCAAGTAAGGAGATCTTGTCAACATGTAAGCTAGGTAAGAGGAAGGAGCCTGTGCACCCAACTTTGGGCAGGGCATCACAGCAGGAGCCAACAAGGGCTGACATAGTATTGATCTGTAAGAGCGGGCTGGCTGGGCTGCTGCTGGTGGGCCGTGGGTCCGTCCGTACTCCAGCTCCTGGGGAGCTTCGTCCGTACCAGGTTAGGAAGCCGACACCACCACCACCACCACCACCACGACCTATACCTCCCCTCCACCGCTGTGTTTGATCGGTACTCTGACCCTGAGATCCGTTTTCTGCAGATGTTATTAATCATTGGTACTAGGAGCATCGCCTCGTCCTCCTTGTGAGCAGCGTCGTTCCCCTAATTACCTGTAATTATCCCTCGTGCTGCTGCCGCTGCTGCTGCTGTTCCGACTTCTGCCGTCTGTTATTTTTACTGCTGCTGCTGCTGCTGCTGCTGCTGCTGCTTTTTTGCTACTGCTGATGGTGGATTTAATTGCATGCCTGAACACATTCCACCCTCCCTGTTCCGCCTTCCACACCTGCCGGGCCAACCCCATCATTGAACGGACCTAGTGACCCGAACGAGGTCAGCTTGGATTGATCGTTATCGCATCGTAAAGCCATCACTCAAGGACGTGTAGCAAGGGTCCTGGAAATGTATTATCTGCATGAGTCTCATGGCTGCTGTTGGCCATGTACGTTTCCTATCCCCTCCTCCTCCTCCTCCTCCTCCTCTAGAGGAGGAGGATATTGATGACCTACGATTTGACCTGCCTCTTCGTGGTCAGGTCAAATGTAAAGCTAGCATACCCAAAAGGACCTATCATCGTGCTTAGTGACTTATTGCTAGTTATAACGAAATACGTCGCGTGTACTGAGAATTGCCGTGTACAATCTGATGCATACTGATTATGAAATCAAAGCTCAATCAGTTATATAGATAAGTAGACAAGTTCATAGAACATGTAGAATGACACTGTACATGGTGGTGATTCTCAAATTCCATTGGAAGATCAAATTCCATTGGAAGATGGCAGGGGAACAGGCTGACAAAGGATTGAGTGGACGCGCCATTCACATCACGTTTGAAGGGAGAGGATCTAGATACAGATGAAAAGTTGACTTAGTGTAAGAGTTGCGATGACCGAGGGAGGAGTAGTGGCAGGGATTACAACGACGAGGGCCGAGGGTGTGGGACGACCAGCAGGGATCCTACGTGATACGGTCCGAAACGACCAGGAGTGTATCATAATTTGTTCGACCCGGAGCGAGGATATATATACAGAAGGTGCGTGTAGGTTAGGTTGTTTGGTTGTGATTAGATCGTCAGCACGAGAACATGAGCTTAAGACTAGGGGAAATGGAGGAGGACGGACGCCTGTCAAGACTCATAGTGACTCATACTGAAGTGGATAGAGTGGTGAAAACCTACTCAGGGATGCGATAAGAAGAGCACAACAACTGGTAGACTGAGGCGAGTTTCAGGAACGGAAGATAACTTTACTCTGAGAGGACAACTTCCATCAAAACAGGTTCGAGGGTTTGAAAACAGGTTGAAGTTTAAAGCTGAAGACAGACAAAAACATTATGTCAACATTGTGATGCTCTCTCTCTCTCTCTCTCTCTCTCTCTCTCTCTCTCTCTCTCTCTCTCTCTCTCTCTCTCTCTCTCTCTTTCTCTCGATAGAAAGAAGAATACCAGAGGTAGGGTTACTTAGTCATTAGGGGTCGTGATGTGATTTCGTTCTCTTGCTTTAGTCAAGGTGTCGTTGAATAAGTTGAAATCATGCGCGAGGAAAGAAAAATGAGGGTGAATGTCAGTATGAAAAGTAAGGTGATTTACTTTTAAAAAAAAGAGCGAAATGACTGAGAAATGATCGGACGTCCCAGAAAAGGGATAACGTTGAAAATTTCCAGGAACGAAGGTGAGGCCATTAGAGAGAATGGCGGAGATGAGGCTATGAGGGCTGAGTGTGGAAAGGAGAGGACTGCGAAAAAATGCTGGACGGCAGAGATTGAGAAAGTATTGCAAGGAGAGAATCGCAAGAGAAAAGGAAAGGACCGCAAAAACGTTGAAGCTTTCGCGCAAGCGTTGAAGAGGATGAGATTGTGAGAGTGTTGAGGAAAGCCAGAGAGAGATATATGCAGGAAGTGGATGGCTCTGCGTCTGTGTGGTGTGTGGGTAGGTGATGCGAGCCACATAACAGATGACGTGTGTGGCGTTTATGTAAATCAGGAGGATAACCGGCCGTGTACAGGAGGCTGGTAAAGAGGAACGGAGGCTAGAAACTGCCGAGAAAAGTTATATATGAAGACGGATGAGAGATACACGAAATCTTATCGAGTGAAATGCAGTACAACCGTCCTGAGAGAGGAGCATCGAGGTGATGTCCGGGATCTTCTTGCACCCTCCGTGTCAGTAGTGTGGACAGCAGCCGACCAAAGCCGACTAAACTTGGTATTGTGTCAGTATAGTAAACACATACTTGTCTAACGGTTTTGTTCCTCTAATCATCCTTTTTCTCATCTATTTTTCTTCGTTTTCCTTTCTCTTAGAAATTCGTCGACCATAGCTATCATTCAAGTCAGGTCTCGGTCGGGAAGTTTGTTTATGATTGGAGCCATTAACATAAAAAAGGAATATATATATATATATATATATATATATATATATATATATATATATATATATATATATATATATATATATATATATGTGTGTGTGTGTGTGTGTGTGTGTGTGTGTGTGTGTGTGTGTGTGTGTGTGTGTGATTTCTACTAATACTTCCATTTCTGACAATATAAAAAGATGACTCAACAAATTCCTATTCGATTCATGATGCTGATATTGGACTTTAGGTAGGAATAACAAGATCCTACGATGAAAAAGAAGATATATTTCATGATGAATGTGTTTCCGATATATGGTGACTCTCATGTGTGCTGTATTTCATGGTAAAAAAAGGTCACAACAAGGGAACGCACTCTAGAACGTGATATTTAATGTTTGTGGAAGATTTTAATCAGAAGTAAGAAGCTGGTTTTTAGGAGTCGTATCCTCACTCCAGTATCATAAGAAGCTTCATGAGATTCTAGTATGTTCCACAATCATAGAAACTGACCAAACCTTATCAAGCAACAAGACATAATTACTTCACTTACAGTCTTCTTTTTACTGATTCTACACCTCGTCTACTGGAAAACAGAGTAAAGATATTTTCTTTGAATATACATATGAAAATAGATGCCATTGCACTGATGTATTTTATCAAAAGATTGTTTCAGGTATAAGTAAGAACACAGATTAACAGGATTTTGGGATAGTTACAAGAAAATGGAAAACGAGAGTCTGTTTGAGAATCCTCTCTACAGTGTTTTATGATTTTTTTTTTATAATCACAAGTTTAACCATACTTTACAGGAATCATCTGGAGTTTTCCTTTACAACCAGCCGGTCATGGTATCACAGATGGCTCCCCTGGGTGCAAAGATCTTGCAACCCGCACTGAATCTAAATGCTTCTGGTTGTGATCCGACCAGAAGAGCCTTGGCAAATTTACATCGTCTGTCGCTTATTTTCCACTTCCCAGGTCTGAGAGTTGTAAAGGAAAACTCTCAGTGAACAATGTTGTGACATTTTCTGTTTCATTTTCAAGGGTTTCTCTCTGTTCCTCTTCTAAGAAGACCTAGTTTGTGATTTTATCGTTCTGTTCCTGCTTCAAAACGTAGTATAACCTCGCCATGTGTCTGTTCCTATATATTTTCAAAACTAGTTTTACGTCTTCAGTGTCTTCATCCCCTTCACAAAGCCTGCTTCCATTTCTGTAGCGTCTGTGTTCCCTGCTCTCTCGTCCCTAACGTCCTCTGTGTTTGAAGTTTAATTCAGACCACATATCCGTGGATTAATGGTGGGAAGCGCTCGAGAATCCTCATATCGTTTGCCTTCCCTCTGCAGTACATAGATCTTCTTCTTCTTCTTCGTCTTCTTCTTCTTCTTCTTCTTCTTCTTCTTCTTCCTCTTCTTCTTCTTCTTCTTCTTCTTCTTCTTCTTCTTCTTCTTCTTCTTCTTCTCATTATATACCTTAGGAACTCTTTGTATGGGGCTCCAAGTAGAAAGTAGTACAGTAACTCTCTCTCTCTCTCTCTCTCTCTCTCTCTCTCTCTCTCTCTCTCTCTCTCTCTCTCTCTCTCTCTCTCTCTCTCTCTCTCTCTCTGTGTAGATGCGCCGTGGAACAAGAATTCTTAGTGCATCGTAACTTTGTAATTCAGCGGCAAATTTTGGACATTTGCTTTGTAGTCGAAAGCCACCGTGTCTGACATGGAAAACTCGCACACGACACACGTACGAGAACGACTGGGACGAGTCAAGTGATCATGTGGAGAACGTACGAGACTTAAAAGAAAGTTGACGATAGAAAAAGGTTTACGAGATAGTGATGAAGCAGTCATGTGGAGGGTGTGTGATGAGAAAAGATTTATGGAGACGGAACCCCACGAGTGTAAAACTCTCTTCCCGTGTGCAGGAAAGGTAAATAACAGCTAGTGACACACACACACACACACACACACACACACACACACACACACACACGTGTGAAAATTACCGCATTAGACTCCTAAGGTGAAATTAGAGCATTGGCTTGATGGTGTTGGAGGAGGAGGAGGAGGAGAGGAGGAGAGCAGTGTGAGGTACTAATGTGTGTTGGTCTCTCCCCGACAGCCTGGAAAGATGGCAGTGACGTCATACGCCGGAGGGCGGACAAGGTCGGCCCGGGTCACCCTTGTGGGCGGCCCACACCCACACGGCCCGGGATGGTGGACCGCCTACCACTGGGTGAGTACTGCTGCAGCCATGATGAAAGTACCAGCGTTAGCCTCGCCATTTTGGCGCAATATTGTAGGTACTCGTAGGTATGTAGGTAGGTAGGTATGTAGGTTGGTACTTAGGTAGGTAGGTAGGCATTCTATCTTCCTCGTAGGTACTTTTAGGTATGTAGATAGTCTCTGTATTTCCCAATCGTTCGCTTCCTCTCTCTCTCTCTCTCTCTCTCTCTCTCTCTCTCTCTCTCTCTCTCTCTCTCTCTCTCTCTCTCTCTCTCTCTCTCTCTCTCTCTCTTTATCTCGCTGTCGTCTTAGAATCTCTTAGACAAGTAGGTAGATAAGTACCCTCTATCTCTTTTCTCTTCTCTCTCATAGTTTCTCAACCTTCACACACTGCAGCGAAAAAAATAATATGCGACCGCCACCCCCGTGTCTCGTGGAGGAAAAAAAGAAAAATCATTATGAAGGTATTTAAAGACACTTGCACTTGGCTTGAGGATGCATTATGCAGGAACTTGGGCAAGTCGGCTCTCGGCTTCACGGAGGGGGGCGGCCGTGCAGCTGGAGGGAGGACCTTGTACAAGCTGGGGGCCAGAGGTAGTCGTAACTAGGCACGCTCGCTATTCAATAAGCGACGTTATGCAAATTCCGTCCACGTCGTTCTCGCCATCGCGGCAAAAAAAAGGAAAAAAAAAAAAAAGGATCTGCGAGAGGAAAAAAAAGTCAGCTTATATCCATCAAAGTTTTCCCATAAACAAACTTCAGCAAAATTCAGAGCGCAAGAGATCCAACTTTAAATTAGCACAAGATGATAATAGGCCGGGACATTGTTGGGAAAATTGGGGGTTTCAGGATCAAGATGGCTCCTTCCCCTTCCTTAGGAAGCGGATCAGATTTATCACTGTCTTATTACAACAAGTCCGCTAGTAGAGGAGACATAATAATACTCAGAGAGAATATCTGTGGGTGGATGCTCGGTCGTGGGGTCATTATGCTTCTCATGAGATTATCTGTTTTATAATCTGATTATTTGATGATTACATTTTCCTGTGATTAGATAAGACTGATAAGGAATTCTAGGGAATGTTTACTTGCATTCAGAAGTGGACAGTTGTCTGCACCTGTCTCTCATGCCGGTAATACTTCACTTGGCGCCCGTCCTTTTGCCGTTGTGTATGAAGTGATTTGTCGACGTTGTTTTAAGTCTGGGTAGAGGTTGGCCCAGCAGCCAGCTTAACTGAACCGCCTCTGTACTTTGCATATTGTTGAAAGCTGGATTACCGCTCAAACTTCGCTCCTTGCCCTAACTTTACGTATTAACTAATGAATTAGCTTCCACTTACTCAGCGGCTCTCTCTTCGCCAGCTTGGATCGTTACGTGCTCCCAGACTGACTAACTTGCCTTAACTCTCCTTGGCGCTTGATTGATAACTTGTCCTAACTCAGCGTGGTGCTTGGTTCATACTGTTCACTATGAATAATATGGTACGATAATATCAACGCGTCTCGAGTCGACTCCCAGCCTGCCCCCCTGATTCCCCTACTCCGGGCTCACACGGATTTGTTCCTTTTCTTATCGATCTCACTGAACCAGCTGCCTCGTCACCCCTGCTGCTGTCACGAAGCGGTCGTCTTATTCCCCCATTTTACCTGATCCCCCTGAAAGCATCACTTGAACCGCCACACAAGCACATAAACCCAGAATAAATAGTAAGCGACTCAGGCTGAATATTGAGCTTATGGGGTGGAGTAAAACGGGAATCTTTCTTCTCAATTTGTGTTTTTTTTTATTTTGTCAATATCCTCCCGTATCCCCTCTGTTGACACTGCTTTAAGAAACTCTGGAGAAGTTGCTTTTATAAAGGCTTTTGAGACGAGAGTGATAAATAACGTGGAGACGAAAAACTATTTGTAAAATGTGAAGAAGACGACATAGATAAGGGTGATGGAAAAACGATATTTACAGTAAATGTTGAGGTGACGGTTGTAGATGTTGCAAGAGAGGGAGGGAGTCCAGGTCGTAAGCAACTCGGACAAAAATTGTGAGATGTGGAATATATGGACCATTATTGTGACCTTCTGGTTTCATCTTTATTTTCTATATTTTCCCCTATTCTGTCCCCTTACTTGTGAGGGGAAGCAACAGCTCGGAAACGATACAGGAAATCCAGCGTTATAATGTGGTGGGTCTTTTACATGTTTATGTTAGGTGTAGGAGATATACAAGGTTTAGGGTGGGAGGTGGTGAATGTTTGAAGGATATGGGAGAGACAGTATTCATAGAAGCATGTTGGGTAAGAAGCATTCCTCCAGAGATTGATATAGACATTCTCTATACCAGTTAGTCTTACTCTTACCTTTCAACTAGGACAACCTCCACCATTTGACACCTCCTCACCGACATAAAGGACTATGGCCTTCACCACTCAGTCCCTCTCACCCTTCGTCGAGAACCTGTATTAGCAGTTGGTCCATCCTGACATCCTGCACCAAGGACCGCCTTCAGCAGTCCGGTGCCTCTCGCCCTTCACCCAACACCAACTTCCAACTGGCCTCCCTCTTCCGCAGGCCGTGGTGGGTCCCGCCCTGGGCATCGTAGCTCTGGTCTTCGCCGTGGCCTACGTCGTCAGGAGATGCGAACGCTCGAGGTAAGTTAAATACTTTCTTTCAGTTTCCTTCCGTCGCAGAGTGGAGGTAGGTCGGTAGGCTCCACGTTCACCTCCTGCAGAGTCAACACGCATTAGCCGATGTGTTGATGGTGTGTTACACTAAGTGTCTTTAGTTTCTGACGCTTACCATTTAAAGATATGACGTGCACTCTTCATATGACGCGGGTACTGTCCAAATTTACCCTAGACGTATTCATGAGCGTCATCTTAAGTGTTGAAGGATATTACACCAGTTGCTGATGGGTATATTTTGTAAAGTGTTTACGCCTCTCACTGTCTAACGCATTGTCGTAATGTGAATCATATAGAATACAGAAAAGTTATTACAGGGAGCTGCATCTGTTTGGGGAATTCGATTCCTTGCCAGTTATGAGTTGCAATCTTGAAGTAGGATTAGATCAGTGCGTCTCGCCTTGGCGTGTGAACCTTTGACTTCTGCGTTGCTCGAGTTCCCTCCCCGCTTGGTAGCCTCGACCCGCACCACCAGCGTGCACCAGGCAAGACCCAGTGTCTTGACACTCCGCCGTGTTTTGCCAGCCACCAAATTTCGGTTGCTAAGGTGGAACGGCGCCAGTTGACACCCGGCTCAGGGAGGAGATTTTTACGTCGTGAAATTTCCCAAGTGACGCCGCCGTCCGGCGACAGAACAGGTGATGCTCAGTAGTTTGAAGATATACGGGTGGCTTCGAGAGAGAGAGAGAGAGAGAGAGAGAGAGAGAGAGAGAGAGAGAGAGAGAGAGAGAGAGAGAGAGAGAGAGAGAGAGAGAGAGAGAGAGCGAATAATTTTTTTAAGTCAGTCTTCCTTTGGAAACGGGGGAAAAGATTATCAGTACGTTGGCTAGGTAATTCAACGAGGATTTCCCGCCATGTCTATAGAACAGGAGACCGTGGACGAAAAATTTAATCGTAAAAAAGATAAAGTAAATATAGTTAAGCATGTTTCGAATTCACTCAACGTCCGCACACGTGGTGTAGTACACATACACAGACACTTGTGAGCATACACACACACACACACACACACACACACACACACACACACACATCATGAATACGTAGGTAAGAAAGGTAAGGTTTTAAACCTCTCTGAGACAAACAGGCAAACATAGCCCTTAGCGTGGCAGGTCAAAGATATTGTGCGAAATATACTCAAAAGAAAATGTTGAAGAATTCTGAAAAGAAAATATGTATTCGGTACAGAGAGGCGTATCCCTAGCGGACCTTAGTATACCCTCGTTTTTTTCTTTATTTTTATATATGCGATTTAAAAAAACACTGTAGAGCGTGGTACTTACTGAAGCTGTGCTAAAAGTGCTGGTGGTATGAACTATACCGTAAATATCTTTAGGTTTCTTGGTGTTCGAAGGACCAGCTGAGGATGTGTAATTTTGAAAGCTCTGAGGAGGGTGTCTCTCTCTCTCTCTCTCTCTCTCTCTCTCTCTCTCTCTCTCTCTCTCTCTCTCTCTCTAGGTAGCAGGGAGTAGGCAACCACCGACCGGGAGGTACAGCTACCACCACCTGGGTATCGGGAAGAAGTTACCAGCGACGCAGGAGATCCCGCCAGCACTCATAGATCGCTGACTTTTCTTTCTGCCTCGCCCTCACGTAGGTTGCCGACACTCACTCCGCAAACACACACTCTCTCTGCATCGCACACAACTCACACGGCTTTGTTCTTAACACTGGATTTTCCAGCGGTGAGCGCGAAGCGCAACCCTTGTCTTATGGCAAATTCTCGTCGTATTCAGGTAGGTAGGTAGGTAAATAAGTAGGCAGGCAGGTACGGAGGTAGGTAGGCAGGCAGGTAGGTAGGTAGGTATGTAGGCAGGTAGGTAGGTAGGTAGGCAGGTAGGTAGGTAGGTAGGAAGGTAGTTGGCAGGTAGGTAGGAGTGTAGGTAGGTAGGTATGTAGGTAGGCAGGCAGGTAGGTAAGTAGGTAGGTAGGTAGGTAGGTAGGTTGGCAGGTAGGTAGGTAGGTAGGTAGGTAGATAGGCAGGTAGGTAGGTAGGTAGGTAGGTAGGTAGGTTGGTAGGTAGGTTGGCAGGTAGGTAGGTAGGTAGGTAGGTAGATAGGCAGGTAGGTAGGTAGGTAGGTAGGTAGGTAGGTTGGTAGGTAGGTTGGCAGGTAGGTAGGTAGGTAGGTAGGTAGATAGGCAGGTAGGTAGGTAGGTAGGTAGGTAGGTAGGTAGGTAGGTAGGTTGGCAGGTAGGTAGGTAGGTAGGTAGGTAGATAGGCAGGTAGGTAGGTAGGTAGGTAGGTAGGTAGGTTGGTAGGTAGGAAGGAAGATCCTCTCTCTGTAGGGGGTCACATCGCCAAAGATCATAAAATCTTAAGCTTGGCGGTTAAGCGGTCACCATATCTATGACCTCCTCCCTGCCGTATCTTGACCCACGACATAAATCACATCAACCCCGAGAGGAAATGTGGCTCATTGTTTGTAAGTCTGTTCGCAGCTCAGAGGCCACCTTGTGTTTCCTGTGGCCGGATTGGATTGTTGCGTCGTTAGCTCACGGTAAGAGGTTCGTATAGCATAGGGAGGATAGACGCTTTGGCTTTTGTGTTGTTAACTCAAGACTCACGTTGGAGGTTCATACAGAATGGGGTACATCATAGAGGCTTCCCTTGTGGTGTGAGATCACGCTGAAGGTTCATTTAGAGCAGGAAGAAAGAGGCTTCGGTTCTCGTGTTGTTAGCTCGTGTTGGAGGTGCATGGAGAACAGGGAAGATAGCCACATCATGGCAAAGTGTCGTACTTTTGTCATGGAGCCGGAGGCATGATCTGGAATTGTAGTAAATTGGTGCCCATTACATCGTGCCTCGTGCACTCCTGACTGACAGACAGATAGTCAAGAGACAGGCCATTATCCCGTCTCGCCACAGCTAGCTCGCTTGGTTTACCGTCACAAGTGTAATCTAAGTGACAGGTAGTCAATCCCAGATCGTGTGGGCTTTTAGTCTAACTTTCTGAATAAATGTCGGATGCTAGACCCGCCGGATTGGTGACTAGTGTTTCAATGAAGAGTTGCGATTAAAGTGCTTTCTGTAGTAGGGTTCTGGTACGGGGTTTTCCTGTTTTTTGTTGGCTGAGACGGCATAGGCAAGTGAACGCCCAAATCAAGGCCATCTCATTAACGCCATATACAACTGAGTGCAACTGAATTCGAACAGCAACAGACCACTGGGTTCTAACGAGGCTGTTTGTGGTAGTGGAAGAGAACAGAAACTTGTGGATTATTATGGTAGGAGGAAAAGACAAACAGAGTTTTTACAGAGCTGCACGTAAACTTATCGTGTAAATACGGAGATGTAAATGATGTCGCAACGGATGGGTCATTACATAAGGGAAGGCCGCGTGAAGGTCATGTTTTTCTGGAATAGTATGTAAAATTTCTTATTTTTTTCGTTATGTAAGATTAGTGTAAACAGTTGCATTTGGTCATTGGGTTCGTATAACTTCTGGAATTATACCATAAAAGAGAATATATCAACAAAAGCGGCAGGGACTGGAAAGAATTTGAATCGTAAATTCTTTTATCTAGCGATATTGTGCTCTTTTGTTGTCTGTTAAAAGTAGACACAAAAGCCCTGACAGAATGTCAGATTTTGTGAGACTACACTTTTTCCCGGGCATGAGGAGAGAGAGAGCCCTTACCTACGATGAGAATGTGCTGAAGGGCAGAGCTAGCGCGTAACGCTCACACCAAGCAAACATAGAGTTAGGGAGAACGAGTCGTGTGGGTTCTGTGTTGTCAAGCTCTGTGCGTCAGATGAAGAGATCGAATGTTTGTGGATTGATTATCGGGCGCCCATATGTGGCTGAGGCACAACGAAGAAGAAGAAGAAGGAGAAGAAGAAGAAGAAGAAGAGGAAGAAGAAGAGGAGGAGGAGGAAGAAGATGAAGAAGAAGAAAAAGCAACCTGGGACAAAGGAGTTAATCTTGACATCCGCTGATGTGCTGGTTCAGTACGTAGCCCTCGCTCATCCTCTCTATACCCAGGCGGGCAGCACCTCCCAGGATGGCGTCTGCCTACTGCCTGCTTGCCTGCCAAAGAGAGAGAGAGAGAGAGAGAGAGAGAGAGAGAGAGAGAGAGAGAGAGAGAGAGAGAGAGAGAGAGAGAGAGAGAGAGGAAAACTACCTCCCGGATTCCGTTCCGTATCTGGGTCAAAGCTTTATTGAATCTTGAGGAACGCAGGCTGGCATAGCTTACGGGCTGGAAGCCTTCTCTCCGAATTCACAGGCCCGGACTCTGAAATTATCAAATGCTGTGACTGGAAGTCCTGGAAACGTAGACGAACTTGATCTGATTCCGTACATGACAGGAACATCCGTAGACCCAATTTGAACGTAAAAAATATTTCCGTCTAGAAACATAACGAGGTCATGGTGAAATTAAACTTTATTTTCGCCATCTATCTTGTACGCTGAATGACAGAGGTATCTACTACCAGAGAGAGAGAGAGAGAGAGAGAGAGAGAGAGAGAGAGAGAGAGAGAGAGAGAGAGAGAGAGAAAATGTTGAATCACTCTAGACAGATACACCTTACCAAGGACGGTAGAGAACAGCTCTGCAGCGAACCTTTGCTTGTTGATTGTAGAGCAAGTGATGTTCAGGGGTGAGGTGTTGAGGTGTGGGGCATGGCAGTGGTCGCTGTGTGAGGGACCTGTGCAGGTGGCAATACGTGTCGTCTCAGGTGGTACGCCAATTTCTCAGGAACAGCAGAATAACTTGACAGCCCAACAACTTCATGCGACGAGCAGCTGCCCTTAATTACCTCAACTGCCATTCCTGCCTCATTCCTGGGGCTGTTAACCCTGGGTAACATTCATGGGACGAAGCTCCATGAGCCATTCCGGTTGTCAGGGTCGAGTACACGGTCTTGGTCGCAAGACACACGGGAGGAGGAGAAGGAAGGAGGCGCCTCAGTCACTGAAAGATTCTCCCGTCAGGTGAAGTTGGCCTCGGTTAGAACACTGGTCGCGCTGGTTGTTATTTGCTTTAGTAATGTTGGGTTAGAGGAGGAGGGAGGGACGACTGCTGCATGTATCATATGGTAATACGTAAGGTTCAGAATTCCACGTGTGTGTTTGTTTTTGGATGTATTTGTATGCATGTTCCTGAGTACAGAGTGCGTGTTAGACTTCAGTGAATGTTTTGTGTGGATGCTTAATACACGTGTGTGTGTGTGTGTGTGTGTGTGTGTGTGTGTGTGTGTGTGTCTGTGTGTGTGTGTGTGTGTGTGTGTGTGTGTGTGTGTATAGTCACACGTGTGTATGTCTGTTTCTATATTTGTACTGACGTCCATATCTGCACCTGCACTGTCGTGTGCTGCAGCTGAGGTGGTGCAGTGAGGGTCGCCAGGGGCCGGCGGCACACACACGAGTCAACACAGTGGGGGCCACTGGTCAAATATGCATTCGTGAGCTCAGCTGGAATCTTTCATGAACTGGCCAGTCACTTCTCTCACCTCCTGGAGCCAAAGACATTACTGGCTGATTGGAAAGCCTTGGCCTGCATCATCGTGCTTTGATAAGTCTGCCCCAGGTTTTCTGGACAAACAAAATACATTTCTCTTTAATGTGAACGTAAGAAGTAAATACGACCCTTCTGTAACTGGGCCACAAGGGACTCAATAATTCAACCTCACATTCTGAGTAAACTGCTGATGATGGATAACCTCTGGTTACTCCTGCAGTGTCTATGGGTAAAACATCATCAATGGGGAAACGGTGATCCGTATGTTGTGATGTAGGGAGGGAATCACTTCGCATTCCATTGATACTGTGGCGACACTTGGTTACCCACCGTGGCTCCTCAAATCATCATCACCTTGTTGACGGCGACCTAGCGTGGTGGCAGGTCACAACGTGTGACCTGAACTCCTAATTCCCAGAGGATTGACCTTGGTAGCCCAACCCCTACAAATTGTGTAGCCTGAGTCCAATAGCATATGTTGAGTGAGGTCAGAGCTTGCGATTTTCGACCCTAGGTTTTACCAGTCTGCGATCTCTCATAATCATTTTGGGAATAGACTTTCCTCCCCGAACGCCGTCGTGACCTGACCTCTCTGCTTCTTACGTACCCGCCAGTACTTGACGACCTGCTGTCTGTGCACCACCTGCCTCGCCGCCGTCTAAACCTTCATCTCGGGAAAAGACTAAAGAGGAGGAAGACGAGGGTAGTCATGTAGAGACACTTTGTTCTCCCATTCCTTCTACAACATTTACAACACTCAGATACGTGATGCTGAAAGAGAAGGGTATGGGAGTCATTCTGCGCTGGCGAGGTCTGCGTCTCGTCTGCTGTACATCAGGCAGGGGAGAGAGGAAAGTGTCAGGGTTAATCTGTAGCCCATCACCTTCGGAAGATGGTTGTGATGTTGAGGCACAGCCGTGCAAGCGTACCTCTCTCCGCCCGTTTGGTTGAGGCTGGGACACCGGCTGGACTCTCGAGATAAGACGACAAGCAATAGAATTTTCCACCTCTCTCTCTCTCTCTCTCTCTCTCTCTCTCTCTCTCTCTCTCTCTCTCTCTCTCTCTCTCTCTCTCTCTCTCTCTCTCTCTCTCTCTCTCTCTCTCTCGTGAGTTGCCAGTTCACGAGATGTAATCAGATCACAGATACCTTGAAAGGACGACGAAGGTGTAGATGAATGGGGACAAGAGGAGAATAGAGAGATAGATAGATAGATAGATAGATAGATAGATAGAGAGAGAGAGAGAGAGAGAGAGAGAGAGAGAGAGAGAGAGAGAGAGAGAGAGAGAGAGAGAGAGAGAGAGAGAGAGGTTGCTAACTTTACGAAATGTAATCATTCCATAAATGCTTTTGAAAGGGATGACCGGGAAGGTGTATGTAAATGATGGCTTGAGGAGAGGAGGAAGGGAGAGAGAGAGAGAGAGAGAGTGGGTGAGAGGTGTGAGTGTGGAGAGTAGGGGCGTTGGGTGAGGGAGAACGTCGCTGGCAAGTCACCCTACCGGATAATTGTGGGGAGGAGGTCGGCGTATTGAATATTGATCAACGGGTATGATTCTATGGAAGATGAGATCAGCAATAAGAAACCCGAATGGACGAGGTCACCAAGGCCAAGTGACCTTCGCGAGAGGGACAATATCCCTCATAATTCAAGTGCTCTGGGTAGAGTCATATATTAAACAGTTTAACATATTCCTGACTCTCATCCGCGAGGCCATGGAGCCTTCCTGACCTCACCGGGGGATGCCCTTGACCCCTGACCGGTCATTTATAGTTTAGGATGATTAATATCACGGTTGGATTATCGTAAAGTATAAAACTGTCATTAGAAATTAAAGACGCAGTGGACTCATAGGGGAGAAAGAATACTTCCCACGTATTCCCTGCGTGTCGTAGAAGGCGACTAAAAGGGTAGGGAGCGGGGGGCTGGAAATCCTCTCCTCTCATTTCTTTTTTTTTCAATTTTCCAAAAGAAGGAACAGAGAAGGGGGCCAGGTGAGGATATTCCCTCTAAGGCCCAGTCCTCTGTTCTTAACGCTACCTTGCTAATGCGGGAAATGGTGAATAGTATGAATATATATATATATATATATATATATATATATATATATATATATATATATATATATATATATAAATATATATATGCTGAAAAGTTTTCTCTCGTTTCTAAGAATATGTGTTTCAGTAAGTGCAGCATGCATTAATGTTGGCGTGGGAGGTACGAGGAAGAATGTACATGAGTTCAGTAGGGCCAGAGGCAGGAGAGGAATTGTGTGTGTGTGTGTGTGTGTGTGTGTGTGTGTGTGTGTGTGTGTGTGTGTGACTCGACCATGCTGGAGTTGGGTGTTGGTGTGGAGTGACCTGAGGTATGGACTGTGAGTATATTAGAGGTGTGGACTTATTTGTCGTCTTAGAGGAGACGACACGTTATACGTGGATGAGAGAGAGAGAGAGAGAGAGAGAGAGAGAGAGAGAGAGAGAGAGAGAGAGAGAGAGAGAGAGAGAGAGAGAGAGAGAGAGAGAGAGAATTACTTAAGATTATAAAATTTTCAGGCCCGGTCTGCACCTTCCACGGACAGAATCTCATTTTTAGGGGTGATTACCCTAAAGTTGAACCGTCAGACCCCCAACCCCACCTTATCTTTTCCCCCCTCCTTCTCCCATCGTCTTATTACACTGTAATGTGATAATTAAACCATAGAAGCGACCAGGAAATAAAAATGCTTAACATATAGAAGAAAAATAGGAGCCAAGTTTGTACCACAAAAAGTAGGGCCTCTCCTGGACTTGAGCGATATATAATGGAACGGGGAAGATATTGAACACCGATATTTGATGAGAAACGATCCAATTTAGAAAGTTTCCAGCAGAATTTCTGGAGTTGGGATCTGCACAATATTGTATTTCTTGGATTTACGTATTATATATTGTTCAGTGTAATGCTTTTTGAGAAATTTATAAATATTAATAGAAGACTTGCGTTTTCCGGTCATCCATTATTCGATCCATTCTCTCAAATGTCTGAAAGAAGAGTTTTCTATCATGTTTTATGGGGGTAACTGGAGTAGTTTTACAGGCTTTCGGGATATATGAATGTGGGTAAGCTTCCCATTGAATATGGATGGTTTTTAATGTTATCTTCATTATCCATTTGTAAGCTATTATTTATCGCAACTAATTATACTGCGAACCTGAGCGTCCATAAGTAAAAACTGGAATTCATACGTATTTTAGATACAAGAAGTCCTAGAGTTCATTGCTTAGGACGAGAAGGTAACCATATTTGATGTATGCAAGTTATTAGGGTTGTCCTTGTCTCGTCCCTGGCCTGACCCGTGTCAGCCCTGAGGGGGTGTAGTGCCAGGCCAGGGTGGACGGGACAGGAGAGAGGGTCGTGATGGGGAGGGAGAGAGCAATGGTGATGCGTGGTGATGGTGCGAAGGGGGACACGAATAATGGGTTTGGGGGGGGGGAGTAAATGTTGCGTAGATGGGTAGGATGATGCTGGGGATAGAAGAGTAATGGGTAGGTAAATGGTGGGAAAGAGAACAGTAGTGGACAAGATAAATGGCGAGGAAGAGTAATGGGTAAGATGATGGTGGGGAAGAGAAGAGTAATGGGTAAGATAATGGTGGAGAAGAGAAGAGTAATAGGTAAGATAATGACGGGAAGAGAGGAGTAATGGGTAAAATAATGATGGGGAATAGTGATGGGTAAGATAACGAAGGGAAAGAGAATGTTTAATGAGTAGAACTGAAGGGAAAGGCTATGGTGAGAACAGTAGATGGATGGAGATGATTGCTAATGGTCAATGAGGAGGAGGTTGGTGGTGGGGGAGAGATGTGAGGACGGAGTGAGAGTAGGGAGGGAGGCCACGAAGGGAGTGTTGAGGGTAGTGGGTAGGGACAGTGGGAGGAAAGAATGCGGTGGAGGGATGGAGTTTAGGGAGAGAGTGGGAAGGGGGTGTGAAGAGTGAGGGGCGGTGGGGATGGAGAGTGGTGGAGTAGGAGAGAGGGACGGAGGACGGTGGGGAGGGAGACTCCGTGTGGAGGGAGTGGTGGGGGAGAGAGAGGAACAAAGGCTTGTGAGGCTGGCCTCCTCCTTGTGTTGACGTAAATAGTTTGGTGTGGCATCAAAGACCACCTCTGGAAGCAGTGTCACACGATCCCCATCGTGAGGACTCACTCTTTCTCTTCATCCCACTGGATGCAGTGTCATACCCTGATAAACCTTTGGCTTCTGTGGTTTTGTGTTTCAGTTTCTTAGCGACGGTTGGGTCAGCGACGAGTGTAGGGGTTGATGTCGAGACGTGAGCAGTGTGAACCTTACCCTGAGTCGGACGGTAAGCTGGCCCGACTTCTGGCCTCACCCATAAGGGTGTTAGGGGAGTGTGTGTGTGTGTGTGTGTGTGTGTGTGTGTGTGTGGTGTTCGGGCGGGAAGGGTGGGTGTGGTTGTGGTAGCGGGCGGGATGGGCGGGGATGGCGGGTGGGCGGTGGGTGTATTGATTGAGGCCGCTGTGAGGGAGGGAGGCAGGGTGGTGGTGGTGACATCGTGGGTGGTAGCGGAGCACCCACCCACCGGGCCATGTAGGCCGCCGCCTCACCCAGCTATGAAGAGCCAGCTCGCCACCGCCCTACCCCAGCCAACACCTCCTGCCTACATCTGAATAATGGACACCTGCCTCGCGGCCTCACACCCTCTCTCGAACTCCCACCCACCCACACACACACACACACACACACACACACACACACACACACACACACACACACACAGCGTTCCAGGTCGTGTTCCCTCAACGCAAACTTACGAGTTCGTAATCACCGTCCGGTTAGTTGATTTACATCGGCAACAAACAATTTACAAACTCAGTACCTCCCATTTTTTCACTGTATCCACAAGAAAAAAAAGAACCGGCTCGTCATTCCACTAAATCACTACCTTATTTAATTGTTATAGACCAAAAACGCGCTTCGTTATATCAAAGGCGACGTTTTAATGACATCTTCATTATCACAGAGTACTTGGAAGTGTCTCGAAAGCTTTTTTGATGTATGGCCGGACGGTGAGTGTCCGGCCTCGCAAGTGTCCCCCACTTGCCACTGTGAACCCACCAGGACCTTCGGTGATCCGCTCATGTGATCTTGAGGTGTCGTCACCCGAACCATTGTTTGGCCTTCATCTGCCACTGGGAATGTCTCCCTCACCTCTGACATATTGATGCTCCCAGCTACACAGCAGCTTAGGTCTCAACGTCTCCTATGTTAGATCCATCTGCCTCTGGAATCATTTATCAGCATGACATCCAGCTACTCCCATGTTTACTTACTGCACGTCACCTCTGCTGCCTTTTTGCTTTTGGCCACGTTGTCATGGAGATCATTGGCGACTTGTGCAACTTGATGTAAGGAGGGTTACTTCCACTTTGGGTTCCCTCACCGGCGCCGACTGTATTCGAGGACCCAGACAACACAACCTTAGCATCTGCTGATTCACTTAACCTCCTTCCGACCAAAGCACTGTTTGTCACCGTTCACTCTGGGATTCATGACATTCATATTCAAGAGCCTTTCATTGCCCGCGTATACTTAGACAAAACATTTGTGTCATCGTGTGGGTGAAAGGCATATATGGTAAGGTGTGGGTGGGGAACAAGTCCAGCGCGTTCTGTGAATACAGATACATCGACGTAGAAGGGTGAGATGTGGTCCAAATGTGTCTGAGGACCTAGAGGATCTTCATTCCGTTAGAGGAAGAAAAAGGGTGAAGAGTGTTGATAGCAGTGTAGGGAGCGGGAGAGATTGGCGTTTAGTTTGGGGTAAAGGAATGGTTATTACCGGTAGGTAGGTAAAAGGCGGTAGGGTAGGTGCCCATCTCAGCTATGGCAACACATCCTGCGAGTTTTATGGAAAGTTTGAGTGATGATGCAGGAGGAAGCTGTTGCTATACGAAGACATTCTAGAGTGTGCAGCTCTGCCTGACTTTCGCACGAAAATCATAACTTTGACACTACCAAGGTTGATGCTCGTACTTGTGATTTTAAGAGGGCAGTAAACTCAGATATGTGTCCGGGAAAATTTGACGTTAGGGTGCTCTAGGAAGGCAGAGTCTGGTAGAGGGAAAATCTATCTCGCCAGTGGAGTCTAGTCACACTCAGAGTGACTTTACGACCACGAAGTGTTTAAGTTTCCACGTCAGTTAAGAATTTATTTTTTTTTTTATCATTCCAGTATCATTTATTTCTCCTGCAGGAAACTCTGCGTAATGTTGGAGGAATATGGTAAGTTTTGTAAAGCTTGCAAGGCCAGATTTACATATGGCTAAGATCGCTGTTATTCTGTCAGGGAAGGGTTCACAGTTGGGTCGCAGACAGCGCGGAAGACAAACTTGTCATTTGTGCTTAGGTGACACACTCCAGCTTATTGTACCACTAGTGATAAGCTCCAGTGTAAATTCCTACAAGTGTCATGGTCCAGGAGGTAGTGCGAGCTTCAGTATAACTTAGCTTGATTTGTGTCAGCTTTCTTCAAATGGTTTTGTGTGGTGATCCTTTACAAGTATGGTCGGGCCAGAGTCGAGGTCTTGAAGTGGTTGATAGTCGGGCAAGTGGGTCAGGATTTCTGAAAAATCTCTACAGAACACACTTCCCAGGCGAACGCTGCTGAGTCTAGGAGTTTTAACCTCATCCTCGGGTCTCGTAAATCACTGGCATCTTACGTTCAAGAATTTTTATACGGAATATACTTGTGTCCGTCAACATAGAATTATAACTGAATAATATAATATATATATATATATATATATATATATATATATATATATATATATATATATATATATATATATATATTTCGGTAGTGAGACATACTGTGTTTACAGAAGTTCCAAATCATACTTGTGTCACAAACTTACACTTATTCTCTCCTGAGACATTTGGGCTAAATTTCCCCAGCACCATCGTGAGAAGTAATGATATACATTGCTGATCTTAGCATTTTAGAATCACTTATGTAAGATTTATAACAGAAAATATTATTAGGAAGCCATGAATGTGCAACTTGTTTCGGTTGCTTGATTCTCAATATGAACGGTTAGAATTAGAATATGTAACCAAAAAAAGATATTTATCTTGGCTTGTTGGCGACATCCAGTTACACCGTTTTCTATGATCCACGCGACCTAATCGCCACACGTTTTCTTTAGTGGGGAATGGAACACTGACTAAGCTGAAAGAAGAGGACTCGTCAGTTATCAGGTACTAAACATAGTCATTGTCAGTCTTGTATAGACACCAAATGAATGATGAAAAGGTTATCTTTGGTGGCATAAATGAATGAGGTATGGAGATTGCAGGAGTACCTCCTACTTACAGTTTTCTGTTAGAAGATGAGCTTCAAGTTTTCTGTGATACCCACTGGCTGGCGAGCCCCTGATCTACCCTACCCAACCATAATTTAACACGCTACTCCAACCGTCTATTTCCAATTTCATGGCTCAACACCTTTTCTTTGTCTTAAGGTAGTTAAGGGCGTGTCCACCCTGCGGGTTGCCCGCTCCGTGAGCCATAACCGCCTCTATGGGCTGAAGATAGAGGCGAGAATAGTGTGTTTTCGTGTGTGCCCCGAGGATAGGTGTTGATGCTATCTCCAGGTAGTCAACTGTGGTGCCGGGGGAGTAGGGAGGATAATACTATGGTTAATATTCGTTGGTACTTTTTCAGGTACCAAAGAGAGAGAGAGAGAGAGAGAGAGAGAGAGAGAGAGAGAGAGAGAGAGAGAGAGAGAGAGAGAGAGAGAGAGAGAGAGAGACTTCATGGCAAGGTCTTCCGTTGGATCATCCCCTTTAAACAGCCTAACAACGACCCTTGGGTCAGACACGTGCATGTTAGCATGGTTTAGCATGACCCTCCCCCCAGGCACCCGCTAACATGGTGTAGCATGACTGACACCTCCCCTCCTCCCCTTCCTCCAGCACCCACTAGGTCCGGTTCACACCTTGACCTCAGCTTTGCCCTAAGTGTGATGCGATGGCAATATTTTGTACATGTCTTCATTACGGTCAAGAATCTTGTCCCCCTTTACCTCAGTCGTCCAATAGTTCATTTGGTCTCCTTCAGTGCGACTATCCTGTCTTGCCTTGCTTACAATGGTTACATTGCTTTCACCCTCCTCTCCTCCCCCCTCGTCTCTCTCTCTCTCTCTCTCTCTCTCTCTCTCTCTCTCTCTCTCTCTCTCTCTCTCTCTCTCTCTCTCTCTCTCTCTCTCTCTCTCCTTCCTTACGTCCTCGTTCTGTGACATGTCTCCCTCTCCTCTGCATGTGAATATCCCATGCCCTTTATTCCTCCCTCGCTTCCCTGCACTGACAGTGTCTGGCTGTGTGCACCCGAGCCTCCCTGCTTAGCCCCTCCTGGTCCTCCCTGAGGTTAAGGTGAAGGTTGTAGACAAACCTTTTACCAGGCCTGCTGCTACAACCAGACCTTCCCCGGGTAACTGGTGCCACATGCGCCCGCCTACGACCCCAATTTCTTCGGTGTGAATAAACTGGCATTTTCCTGGTCTTTGCCCCCACCACATGCGAGTCAGTTTTCTTATCTGCCACAATAAGTCAGCTGTTATCATCCAGCTGCGCTGCGCCTCTTGCTTCCGCTCCTGAAATGGATGCCTGATACCTTCCCCTCACACACACACACGCACACACACACACACACACACACACACACACACACACACACACTATATCTAGCTATGGTTAAATTGGTTCATATCCCGTACACAGGTGGCCAGGATGGTTGCCCTCATCCATTACCGTAGACAAACATCATTATCTTGGTCAGAATATATATAGGAGGAGGCAGTAAGGTCCAAAGTCATTGGTAGATAATCCTGGCGAACTCGTCCTTATCGCCACCGCCGCCGCTGCCGGGTCTTGGTATTAACTTCCCCCCAGAAGCGAATTGTTGTTGGTCATGGAGCTGTAGTTAAGTTAGCGACGTGTTAGGCTTCGACACGGACGCGTTAACTCCCTGAACACGACGGTACGGTCATTTGGCACGACGGTATGGTGCTTCAGCACGGCGGTACGGCCCTTTGGCACGACATTTGAACCCTTGAGCGTGACGACACCGTCAGTACCTTTCACCACACACACACACACACACACACACACACCGTGTTGGCCCGCGTCTAGAATTACCGTCACGGTAGCTTATTTTACGGTAATAGCTTTACCCGGTCACTGGCAGTAAAGGCCGCTTAAGTGGCGGTCACTGCCGCAAAGCAGGAGCCACTCGGGAGGCAGCAGATTGATAAGACAGTAGCCTGTCGGGGACGCAGAAGAAATGACGGCCGCTGAAGGCCAGGGAAGCCACATAGGGACCCAGCGGGGCGTTACTTATCCATCGTGTTATACAGTCCCAGCTGGGGCCAGTGCCACGCACACACACCCTAGGGTAGTCTCCCAACTGCCGGCAAGGGTCAGTGCCACACCTGAAGTAGTCTCTGACCCACGCGTATCCTGTGGTGGGGAGATAGTGCCGCCGTCTGAGATCGTGTCACGGTATAGAGACAGTGGTCTCTCTCGTGTGTATGTAGTGATGGGGAGACGCAGTATTGTCTCACTAGTTGGATCCAGTGGTGGGAGGAGACAGCGGAGGGCCGGGGCGACGGGGTTATGCTGTAACAGGGTGTGCAGGTGGCAGTGTTGTCGTTGGGGGAGGCCAAGTGTTGGGGTGGAAGAGTTGTCTGGTGTGTCAGTCCCTCCCTCAGCTTGGTAAAGGTGCTCGCCTCACACGCCCTCCTCAGTCATAATGTTGCCACTTCACCTCCCGGTGTGATCCCTTCAGACATCGGATCCACAATGCTGGAAGGAGCGACGAAAGGCCGGGGTCTCCTTAGAAGAACAGGCCGTGAAATGATAAGTCCGTGGTGGAGTGTTTTTGTGTGGCTAATGAGAAATCGGATCTTTTGAGAAAAGAAGAAAGTTATGACACATAAGAGACATTTATTTTTTCGAACTGAGGAGAAAGTGGCCTCTGAGGTACGGAGTTGCGGGGGAAGTGTTTGACATGCAGGAAAAGAAGACAGAAAAAGATAAGGCGTGGCTCCTGTGGGAGGGCTGCAGGGGAGGTGGTTGGCAGGTGGAGCGCCTGAGGGACGAGGAGGACTGCGGGGGAGGTGGGTAGCACATGTGCTACGTGGGGGTCTAGGGCTGCGGGGGAGGTTGTGCTGCCACGTGGACGCTGGCACTCACTCCTCACTGACCCCTCACCAGCCTCTTCCTGTGACGTGCATCATCTCCAGCCATCCACAGCAGCCATGCAATCCTCCCCACCCCCACAGCTCACGGCTACAGTTATCTCTCTCCTAGGGCGGCTGGTGGTGGTGATGGTGGTGACGGCGGCGCATGAGATGGGGAAAGTCGAAGGAGGGGTCTGGAGGAGGTCTCGCTCAATAAGTGGTAAATGTCAGCCTGTGTGTGGGTCGATATGTTGGACCTTTGTCCGCAGGGATAAGGTAAAGCCTCAGGGCGAAGGTGTGTGTGTGTGTGTGCGTGTGCGTGTGTGTGTGTGTGGGCAGCAGGAAGACCGCGTTATGGCCACACCTGCTGAAGGGCCTACGTAGAGAAGGGGGGGTTGAGGGCTTTAAGGAGCCGTGGCCGATCCCAAGACATCCTACCGTATGTGTTGCACAGCTGGGGCTGCGCTGGGCCTCTGGCGAAGGTGTGTAAGACACGGATCCATTTACCGGGAAGAAGATGATGAGTGGAGTCTGCTAAATTGATCGTGTGTCTCTCTTTCTTTTTTTTTTATTCTGTGGAGCGACGAGAGTTTTAGAGTTTGGCGAACAGTTTTTACTTCACGTGGGGTAATCTGCAGTGTGCTCATGTGACGTGGTAAAGGAAATTGTGCTTGCGTGCAGTAGTTTCCAGGACTGTGACCATGTGAAGTAAGTCTCGTTTGGTCTGGCCACGTAACTCGATTTACGAGAGTGCCGTCATGTGAAGTGATTTACGATGATGTGGTTATATGAAGTGAGTTACGATGATGTGGTTATGTGAAGTGATTTACAATGGTGTGGTCATACAAAGTGATTTACGGAGGTGTGGTCATGTTACATAACTTGCGTATCTATATTTACGTCAGTTATCTTGAAGAACGATGAGCATGTGAGGTAAACCACAAAACTGTGTCCATAGTAAATGTGTTAACGAAGTGGAGGCGAAGTAATTTACGGAGCAGTTTGTATATTGATTATTTTCCTCCAGCAATGTGGAGAAATTCTTGGATGTGAAATAATTGATTGTGGTCTACGTGTGTGGAGAAATATTTAGTTAACTTTAAAGCAGGCGAAGTGATTGTGGTTATTGATCCTTCTATTGTGATTTACACAGTTGTATTGATGTGAAATGATCTGCAACCGAGTTGTGTGTATGAGGTGATTTACAGGTATGATTGGCCATGTGAAAGCTATTTACAGAGTGGTGGCAATGTGAAACAATGAACAAAATGATGGCCATATGAAGTGATATGCAACGATGGTCATATGGTTGACAGAATGGTGGCCATGTTAAGTGATTTACAGTGTTGGTGGCCATGTGAAGTATTCATAGAATGATGGCCATGTGAATGAGTAACTGAACAGTGATCATGTGAAGCATTATTTTTCTTTTCTTCAGAACTGGCCATTTGAAGTGATTAACGGAATGGTTGTCGTGTGAAATGATTTAAAGAAAGATGATTATGTGAAATCTTAACACAGTGGTGGCCACATGAAGTATTAAGAGAATGGTGGCTATAATGAAATAATGTTTAGAGTAACAGCCATGTCAAGTAATTAGTATGATTATGGTAGTGAGAAGTAATTCACAAAACAGTAGCCTTGTGAAGTTACATATACGACTAGAGTCAGGTTAAGCAGTTTTGCAATTTATGGTCAAGCGATCAGTTTCAAGTAGATGCGGAAAGTTTCAGTTTGATGTGGCCATGTGTTAGGCTTGGGATACATGTGGCCATGTGACGTATTTGATGGAGCTGTGTCCATGTGAGATAATTGACAAAGTTGCTTACATTTGGAGTTGATATAGTTGTGTTCATGCTGAGTAATTTACTGCCTTGTGCTATTATTGCGAAGTAAATTACAGAGTTGTGTTTGGTAAAGTAATTTACAAAGTTGTACCCCGTGGAAGTGATTACTTAAGTCAGTCAAAGGAATTCACGAAATTATATTCGTGTGAAATGATCTGTAATGTTAATGTCTGATGATTATTTCCAATCATGTGATGTAAGTTACAGTGTGCTGGCCATATGTGGCAGTGTAGGAATGATGTAAGGGATTGGAGTTTTAGCCCTTCTGAATTTTGAAAGTTTTGGTCACGTGATGTAATCGATGGAGCTGTATCCGTGTGAAACAATGGAAGTAATTGGTTCCATACGGAAAAATTCACAGTTCCGTGACCAAGTAAAGTTACGTGCATGGGATACCACTGCCTGAGAGATGATAGGATCTTTGATTTTGAGAATATAAAGGGTTCCATACATGTTTAGACCATGGCGATGCTCATATGTTTAAGAATAGGTTGATATAAAGGCGCTACACGTTTTCCAGTAGCATGATGTCATGATGATCTCACGACAGATGGAGCAACGATCATGTCGTACACTGAGGGGTCTGTGTGAGGGGGAGGGAGGCTGGTCATGAACGTGAGGTCAGTGTCAATTTGCCGGGAAGCTTGGCACCTGACGGAACACCTCATCCTGGGAGGCTGCCGCTACTTTCAGAGGTATAATGAAAAGAAGAAACCACTGGGACATATTTCCACCATAATTGATCGTCAGAAAAATACATAGTAAATTATAGTTTATGAATTTTTGATACTGTAAATGTATCTAAGTTTTTTTTTGCCCGAGTGATTACTGTCTTTGTAGTTCGGGAAACTGGTAATGAACGAAAAGGCGTTTACCAAATTACAGGAGCCGCTCAGATCGCTTTTACGATGATGTCACAGCCAGCAGAAAATGAACACGTACGTCCTAGCACGAAGGACTAGCGGCTACCAGCTCTTGATGTCATAGGATTCATGTTTGTTTAAACGAATGACGTGCGAAAGGCCAAGAGAATGGAGGAGGAGGGCGGGTGGATCGGAACATTGACGTAAGATAACCTTGGATTTGTGGCCTGGTCCTCTCTCTCTCTCTCTCTCTCTCTCTCTCTCTCTCTCTCTCTCTCTCTCTCTCTCTCTCTCTCTCTCTCTCTCTCCCCGCCTGTCTCTGGGCTTGGTGATGCCGCTGGTGAGTCATGGGTGGAGTGGTGATGCCGCTTGAGGAGTATGTCTCGGATGGAGTAGCGATGCGATGTTGCTCGGTGAGTGCGTCTTGTGAGTAAGCATTCTGGTGGGTATGTGCTAGGGAGGTGTGTCCTACAATGCTAGTCTCGTGGTGCGTTCATCCCGCCAGACGGAGAGTGGCGTGTTGAATGCCCTCCTGCTGGAGCTGAGAGGGCCAGTTGCTGAGTGCCTCCCCCGCCCCAGGCAGCGGCCGTCGACGTGCTGAGCCTCCCCTGCCTGTGGACTCGGCATTGCACTTAAATAATGCAGTACCTGTGAGAGGGCCCTCCCTGGTGTCGACATGGGTGGTACGTGAGCCGCGGATGGATCCGGATCGCTTCAGGCACAAGACTTGGACTTTCTTCCCGAGGCACGTGGGGTCAACATGCATCCTTCTGGCGGTGTTAGGTGAAGAAGATGAACTTACTTCACGAGGCACCTTGGGGATCTCCCTGTTTCCCTCCTGCTGTGTGAGACGCAGCAGATGGACTTCTCAAAGCACTTGGGATGGTGACTTGCTCCCTTCCCGTGGGTTTAACTGGCTGGTAATAACAGCCTGGTGGTTCACAGAATGACCAGAGTTCAATTTCCCCAAGTTTTTCCGCGAGAGCGGACTCGAGGATCGACCCCTGTTCGCCCCCTTGTTTATCTTTCCGTCCGGAAATAACCGCCAAGTAAAGATGTCTTTGCGGACTTCTTAATTGGTTCAAGCCTCTCAAAACAACCGCTGGAAGTGGCTGATAACCGGCCATTTTGATGGAAGAATTATTGGACGGGTCTTACCCACGTTAGTGCTTAACTTTATTGGAAATATAGTTCAGTTCATTTCCGTCAGAAAGGACAGATTAGAAGCCGCTCTATTTTGCCGCTATATGGTCAGGGGTCAGAGTGAAATACGTCCGACGACTGACAGGTCTGGGTGTGTTATGAGTGGGACTGGCTATGGTAAGAGGTGGTCGCTTACCGCTCGTCAAGTTGTTCTTCGTACACAAGAAATCTTCAGAAATTCTCTGCTTCATCTTTTTTTTTTTTCATTTTCTCATTCCCGCCCTCCTTCGTCCCTTCTTTTTGTATTTCCTTCCATCCCTTCTTCCAATAACAGTGTGATGGGAGATAGTTAACGCACACGTCTCTTGTTTAGCATGGATATGTGCGCGTGAGGGGAGGTATACCATTCTCAATATCTATATGTCGTTGTTCTATTCTTTTGTCTCTTTCCCCTCCCTCCTTCTGCTGCTGCTCTCCCTGCAGCTGTATCCTGCCTTATCTGTCCTCTCTTTATTCGTGGTGTTCTCCTCCTCTCCCTGCTTCTACCACTGACTGGGTCAGTTCTGAAGAGGCTTCCAGTGTAGAATGTGATGCTTTTAACTGTATCGTGTCCCCTGTGACAATGTGCTCTTAATGATGATCGTACTAGTAATAAAGATAATGATAATGAATATAATAATAGTAATAATGATAATGATGATGACAATAAGAACAATAATAAGGATAATGATGATAATAATGATGATGATGATAATGATAATAATGATAATGATAATAATAATGATAATGATAATAATAATAATAATGATGATAATTATAATAATAGTTATAATGAAAGTAAAGATGATGAAAGTGGATTAAATTAAACTGCAGCCAGAGGTTGAAAATGCAGAGCGATAAACCATATAATATAAACAGTGGTAATGTGATAAGGCCAGGGTATTTAACTTGCAAAAGATAACTTCAGTTACCGTAGTACAGTGCAGATGAAACCAGTCATGTTGTGCACTTATAGCAACACTTAAACGGAACCTTGGATTACTTACAATGGAATTAGTGCAACTTAACACGAATTATTTGCAGTAGAGATTATATTCATGTATGCAAATGGCATACATACAGTAAACCCGGAGTGTTTAAGGCGAACAAAAAATACATTCATTATACTTGATGCTTATATCGTTAATGTGGTGGAGTGTTAGGTGCTTAAAGGAATGGAGTTTTTGCGAAAATTTTGGTGAACCTGGAAAACACACACACACACACACACACACACACACACACACACACACACACACACACACACACACACACGAGTATAAAACTCCCTCTCCGTACAAGACAAATAAGTAATTACGTACACAACCAATTTCACTTTATACCTGTTTTTGTCCATTTGTTCGTGCCATGATTACTTAGTAGATTTCATTATTCGGTCTTAGTCCCCAGCTTCTCCTCCTGGAGAAGACGAGGCACTCTGATAGGAACATCTTACTCCTATACTGTCTTTGATAACTTGTGATGCTGACCATTCATGATAAGCTTGATCTTAAAGGAGTGGATTTCTAACCTTCGTTCCTCCCCTCCGCTCGCCCGCAAACATCTTGTGAGGATTGCAACGTGGATTTCCCCGATGCCTCTCATGGATTCCATAAAAGCAAAATACATGAACTGATGATCTGACAATTTCCCTGTAGATTTATGCCTCTCTCTAGTCTTGGGCATCCAGGAGAGATGCGGGGTACGATGCTTCTTGCCAGTGTAGGCGACATATCGTTTGTATAATGCTACTGAATCGTTACATACAACTTTGTATATCAGTTACGTAATATAATTCATCATCGGCTTTGAACTGTGAATAAACATTATCCTACGAATGGAGAAAGTGGCTTTACCAAGTAGTGACTGAAGATGCTTGAAATAAATGTTTGTAAACTTTATGAATAAAACAAAGGTACGTTTTTTTTTTCTTTTTTTTATCAGTTGCAAAAGTTTAACTTTCAATTGACATGACAGACGAGTGTGTGAGGTGGGTGGTGAAGGTCATAACCTTTGTGACGGGGGCGCGACATTATTTCTACCAAACTCCTGATTAAGTGTAGCGCCTGGGCTGAGTCCCAGGGGCTATTGCTCTACTTATTTCATTATCTTTTTTTCTTCTTAATCTTCTTATGATTTCCAAACTCCCAAGTAAGAACCTTGCCTGAAATACACTCCTCCCAAACTAATCATCTTTCGGAGCTCGTCCCTCTATTGCAACACTCTCCAAAATAATCCCCAACAAACCAGCCTCTCGAAATCCTCCTCCTCCTCCTCCAGAACCCGTCCCTCCCTCCTCTCAACGCACCAGAGAACCCTCCGACAACCTCCTCCCAAGATCGTCTCCTTCCAGAACCCAGTCAACACAGAAACGATATTCAGATCTTCCTCTCCTCCCCAAATGATCTTGATCTGCCTCTATATATCCTGGTATTGGTTGTACTTACTGTTGTATTATATTATATCCTTTATTACTAGTTTCCTCCCTGGAGTCTAAGTCTACTTATGGGTTTAGTAGGTACATCTGGTGGTCGTGGAATACTGTAGTGAATATTGTTATTATTATTATCATTCATTGATACATTCATTCATACGTTGGTCATGGGTTATACTGATGGAATCAACCCGATTAAATGGTTGAGCAAATCACAGGATATTTCTTTTTTATGTGTTTTCCCGATTTTTATATTCATAGGGTAATTTAGAAGTTATATTGTAAATGAGGGTAATCAGAGGCCCAAATGATAACATGAAATAATGTAATACGTTATAGATTACCCGATTATAATTGATTACTTACACATTTCATAAAATTTTTAATTGCACACAGACCAGATAGGAATTTAGATCATATTTTTTCTATTTCTTTTACGTTAATTGGTTATCATTTCCCTTAAAAGAACAGCAGAAACAAATAGACTTCTGGAAGGGAGGGTGATGCTCCAAGTGTTGATCTTGATTTTGCTGTTATTCTTTCTGTTGTAAAGTTTACACACTAAAGTTTACGAAATCACCTCGAGAAATGCCAGGAACGAATGAATCCCCGGAGACAGGCACAGTGACAATGTGCGTCATGGTCATAGTGATGTATCTGGCTGGGGTATAGCTAGATTGAGTATACTGTTACGTGTTGTTAAATGTAAGTATACTGCTATGGCTTGGTGGATATGGTGAGTGAGGCGGTTTTAGTGTTATACCTCGACGAATATAGTAAGGTGAGTTAAGTGTTATATCATTGTGGATATAGTCAGGTAAGTATGGTGTTATATCTTGATGGATATAGTGAGTGAAGTGAGTATAGCGTTATACCTTGGTGGATATAGTAAGGTAAGTATAGTGTTATATCTTGGTGGATATAGTGAGTGAAGTGAGTATAGCGTTATACCTTGGTGGATATAGTAAGTATAGTGTTATATCTTGGTGGATATAGTAAGGTAAGTATAGTGTTATATCTTGGTGGATATAGTAAGGTAAGTATAGTGTTATATCTTGGTGGATATAGTAAGGTAAGTATAGTGTTATATCTTGGTGGATATAGTAAGGTAAGTATAGTGTTATATCTTGGTGGATATAGTAAGGTAAGTATAGTGTTATATCTTGGTGGATATAGTAAGGTAAGTATAGTGTTATATCTTGGTGGATATAGTAAGGTAAGTATAGTGTTATATCTTGGTGGATATAGTAAGGTAAGTATAGTGTTATATCTTGGTGGATATAGTAAGGTAAGTATAGTGTTATATCTTGGTGGATATAGTAAGGTAAGTATAGTGTTATATCTTGGTGGATATAGTAAGGTAAGTATAGTGTTATATCTTGGTGGATATAGTAAGGTAAGTATAGTGTTATATCTTGGTGGATATAGTAAGGTAAGTATAGTGTTATATCTTGGTGGATATAGTAAGGTAAGTATAGTGTTATATCTTGGTGGATATAGTAAGGTAAGTATAGTGTTATATCTTGGTGGATATAGTAAGGTAAGTATAGTGTTATATCTTGGTGGATATAGTAAGGTAAGTATAGTGTTATATCTTGGTGGATATAGTAAGGTAAGTATAGTGTTATATCTTGGTGGATATAGTAAGGTAAGTATAGTGTTATATCTTGGTGGATATAGTAAGGTAAGTATAGTGTTATATCTTGGTGGATATAGTAAGGTAAGTATAGTGTTATATCTTGGTGGATATAGTAAGGTAAGTATAGTGTTATATCTTGGTGGATATAGTAAGGTAAGTATAGTGTTATATCTTGGTGGATATAGTAAGGTAAGTATAGTGTTATATCTTGGTGGATATAGTAAGGTAAGTATAGTGTTATATCTTGGTGGATATAGTAAGGTAAGTATAGTGTTATATCTTGGTGGATATAGTAAGGTAAGTATAGTGTTATATCTTGGTGGATATAGTAAGGTAAGTATAGTGTTATATCTTGGTGGATATAGTAAGGTAAGTATAGTGTTATATCTTGGTGGATATAGTAAGGTAAGTATAGTGTTATATCTTGGTGGATATAGTAAGGTAAGTATAGTGTTATATCTTGGTGGATATAGTAAGGTAAGTATAGTGTTATATCTTGGTGGATATAGTAAGGTAAGTATAGTGTTATATCTTGGTGGATATAGTAAGGTAAGTATAGTGTTATATCTTGGTGGATATAGTAAGGTAAGTATAGTGTTATATCTTGGTGGATATAGTAAGGTAAGTATAGTGTTATATCTTGGTGGATATAGTAAGGTAAGTATAGTGTTATATCTTGGTGGATATAGTAAGGTAAGTATAGTGTTATATCTTGGTGGATATAGTAAGGTAAGTATAGTGTTATATCTTGGTGGATATAGTAAGGTAAGTATAGTGTTATATCTTGGTGGATATAGTAAGGTAAGTATAGTGTTATATCTTGGTGGATATAGTAAGGTAAGTATAGTGTTATATCTTGGTGGATATAGTAAGGTAAGTATAGTGTTATATCTTGGTGGATATAGTAAGGTAAGTATAGTGTTATATCTTGGTGGATATAGTAAGGTAAGTATAGTGTTATATCTTGGTGGATATAGTAAGGTAAGTATAGTGTTATATCTTGGTGGATATAGTAAGGTAAGTATAGTGTTATATCTTGGTGGATATAGTAAGGTAAGTATAGTGTTATATCTTGGTGGATATAGTAAGGTAAGTATAGTGTTATATCTTGGTGGATATAGTAAGGTAAGTATAGTGTTATATCTTGGTGGATATAGTAAGGTAAGTATAGTGTTATATCTTGGTGGATATAGTAAGGTAAGTATAGTGTTATATCTTGGTGGATATAGTAAGGTAAGTATAGTGTTATATCTTGGTGGATATAGTAAGGTAAGTATAGTGTTATATCTTGGTGGATATAGTAAGGTAAGTATAGTGTTATATCTTGGTGGATATAGTAAGGTAAGTATAGTGTTATATCTTGGTGGATATAGTAAGGTAAGTATAGTGTTATATCTTGGTGGATATAGTAAGGTAAGTATAGTGTTATATCTTGGTGGATATAGTAAGGTAAGTATAGTGTTATATCTTGGTGGATATAGTAAGGTAAGTATAGTGTTATATCTTGGTGGATATAGTAAGGTAAGTATAGTGTTATATCTTGGTGGATATAGTAAGGTAAGTATAGTGTTATATCTTGGTGGATATAGTAAGGTAAGTATAGTGTTATATCTTGGTGGATATAGTAAGGTAAGTATAGTGTTATATCTTGGTGGATATAGTAAGGTAAGTATAGTGTTATATCTTGGTGGATATAGTAAGGTAAGTATAGTGTTATATCTTGGTGGATATAGTAAGGTAAGTATAGTGTTATATCTTGGTGGATATAGTAAGGTAAGTATAGTGTTATATCTTGGTGGATATAGTAAGGTAAGTATAGTGTTATATCTTGGTGGATATAGTAAGGTAAGTATAGTGTTATATCTTGGTGGATATAGTAAGGTAAGTATAGTGTTATATCTTGGTGGATATAGTAAGGTAAGTATAGTGTTATATCTTGGTGGATATAGTAAGGTAAGTATAGTGTTATATCTTGGTGGATATAGTAAGGTAAGTATAGTGTTATATCTTGGTGGATATAGTAAGGTAAGTATAGTGTTATATCTTGGTGGATATAGTAAGGTAAGTATAGTGTTATATCTTGGTGGATATAGTAAGGTAAGTATAGTGTTATATCTTGGTGGATATAGTAAGGTAAGTATAGTGTTATATCTTGGTGGATATAGTAAGGTAAGTATAGTGTTATATCTTGGTGGATATAGTAAGGTAAGTATAGTGTTATATCTTGGTGGATATAGTAAGGTAAGTATAGTGTTATATCTTGGTGGATATAGTAAGGTAAGTATAGTGTTATATCTTGGTGGATATAGTAAGGTAAGTATAGTGTTATATCTTGGTGGATATAGTAAGGTAAGTATAGTGTTATATCTTGGTGGATATAGTAAGGTAAGTATAGTGTTATATCTTGGTGGATATAGTAAGGTAAGTATAGTGTTATATCTTGGTGGATATAGTAAGGTAAGTATAGTGTTATATCTTGGTGGATATAGTAAGGTAAGTATAGTGTTATATCTTGGTGGATATAGTAAGGTAAGTATAGTGTTATATCTTGGTGGATATAGTAAGGTAAGTATAGTGTTATATCTTGGTGGATATAGTAAGGTAAGTATAGTGTTATATCTTGGTGGATATAGTAAGGTGAGTAAAGTGTTATATCATTGTGGATATAGTAAGGTAAGTATAGTGTTATATCTTGGTGGATATAGTGAGTGAAGTGAGTATAGCGTTATACCTTGGTGGATATAGTAAGGTAAGTATAGTGTTATATCTTGGTGGATATAGTGAGTGAAGTGAGTATAGCGTTATACCTTGGTGGATATAGTAAGTATAGTGTTATATCTTGGTGGATATAGTGAGTGACAGTAAAGTATGGTAAGTATAGTGATATAGCTTTATGGCTATGGTTATATAAACATATTGGTATGTCATGCTGGTTATAGTGAGTGTGGCGGTAAAATGTGGTGAGTATAGTGATATATCTTGGTGGTTAGAGCGAGTCTGACGGTGATGGTGTGGTGAGGATAAACATACGTTTGGGTTATAGTTCGCATGACGGTGAAACTTGAGACATTAAGGTGATGAAGTAGGATGGTAGGAGCAAGTGTACGGGGCCAGGTCGTGTCTGATGTGCAGGAAATAACACCGCAATCTTGTCTGTGTGTGTGTGTCATTGTGTTGCCGGTGCTGTGCCGCCTCTCTCTCTCTCTCTCTCTCTCTCTCTCTCTCTCTCTCTCTCTCTCTCTCTCTCTCTCTCTCTCTCTCTCTCTCTCGGGAGTGGAGGGTGGGGAGAGAACCTTTGCTTTGCTATTCTTTTCTGCCACTGCTTTCAAGGGGGCTGCATTTTTTTTTTTCAAGTAGCTTAAAGGCCAGACCACTCGCTTGGACCTTGGGTCTGAGTGGTCTGTGTAGCTGTGTAACTCTCTCTCTCTCTCTCTCTCTCTCTCTCTCTCTCTCTCTCTCTCTCTCTCTCTCTCTCTCTCTCACCTGAAGACCTGTGTGCCCACATGTAATATGAAATTTTTCCCCCCACATCACGTCAGCTGTGAAATCAACATTCTGAAACGCATCATTGCAATCAGTCATCAAGGCTTATAATACCCTCCCTCCTGCCGGAGAGCACCGTCCTTACGGAACCCGAGGGATGATGTTATCATTCCCAGACCTCCTCCCGCTCATAAATACCATAATGGAGATGTATTGTAAACGAGGGCTGGCATGTCGGGAGGGCCCTCCTCCTGCCCCCCTCCTCCTCCCGTGCACCCGCGGCTGCAACAGACTCGTTGGGACGCTTTAAAGGGCGTGCGAATACTTGCTTTATCTCCACCGTCTCACCTGTCTGTCTAATATCGTTACCCTCCCCCTCACTGCCGGGTGACTGGCCTGCATCACGTACCATACAAACCTCCGCAATATCACTTAACACACGTCCTCGGCCCGTGACTCCTGTGTGGTGGCGTAAAGCGTGGAACTTCACGCTTATGGAAGCTCTTCCTCCTTTTCCTTCTCCTCCTCCTCTCGTCGTCGTCGTCGTCGTCGTCGTCCTCCTCCTCCTCCTCCTCCTCCTCCTCCTCCTCCTCCTCCTCTTCCTCGTTAACCCTAAGTTGATTTGTTAATTGGTTCAAAAGTCTCCAGTGATGCCGATTCTGTACACAATGTGCTCCCGCTCGTATCCAAACCCCATCCCTTTCTTCTCATGGCTCCATCTGACACAGCTGACTACACACGTCTCTTTTTCATTCATCAGAAACTTTTCCCATTACTTTACCAGAGACCAGAAGTCTGCCTGGACCCGAAACCAACGAGTTCCTCACCTCCGTACATGATCATATCATTGACCTACCATACACCTTGCCAGCTAGGCCGACGTGACTTCATCATTTTACCATTCATACTCCCAAATTTTCCTTGCCGAATATCCATTGTTTCAGAGGATTGTAATCTCTCTCTCTCTCTCTCTCTCTCTCTCTCTCTCTCTCTCTCTCTCTCTCTCTCTCTCTCTCTCTCTCTCTCTGAGTTCAGTTTATTTTCAGATTAGTCTGAGGCTTCAATATTCAATGTTCATGTTTTATTCATCAAAGGTCACTAGAATTCGTGGGAATGTACATTGAACGATATATTTATCTCTGATGTGTTTGTTCTTATGTAGAAATCACTCCCTTGTCATAGCCCCCTCACTCCATCCTCTGCTTATTGCTGTATGTATTTTACTTTGTAGATTTTCAGCCTCTGACACAGCAGTCGGCCCACACCCATCCCCAAGTTGACATCCTTCCGGAATTAGTGAAGAAATGAGTGTGTGTGTGTGTGTGTGTGTGTGTGTGTGTGTCTATACACACAGGAGTAAAGACAGGTAATATACAAGGTTAAGCGACGGGGAGAAATGGAATAATCACACACACACACACACACACACACACACACACACACACACACACACACACACACACACGGGTCATTTGACTTTAGGTAAACAAAAATGCAAGTCTCACACACTTTGGTATTTCCACGTAGTGTGTAACCTGGTATTACAAAGACCTTTATCCTACCCGTGGGAGGTGTCGCCCACGCACACACACACACACACACACACACCGCATCTCTGCCGCACCTTCCCACGGCTTCCGGTGTTCACCCTCAACTTTTCCTTACTTTCTCACGTACATTCTCTTTAACCATCTACTCCCACTCTGACACTCCCGCTCTTTCCCGGACACTCCTCCTGGCGCGAACGACCTGCCGTTCCTTCAGTTCCACCGTCGTATCCACACAACGTACTCCACACTCCCCTGCAGCAGACCCCCCCTCTCTCTCTCTCTCTGTCCGCTCCACTTTCGTGCTCCGTCGTCCACATCAGGTTTCATAAATACCCCGCCCTTCCTGAAGCCTCCTTCCTGTCTACATCTTCATACTGAGATCTGTTTCTCCGCCTTTACCTAAAGCTCTGCATTTGCACCCAGCAGCGGGGCGGCAGACGCTCCCACACTCCCACGTGCATTTCGTATATGTATTGCGTATTGCAGAGGTTATATGCGCCTCACTGTGTTCCCTGGCTGTGTTGTGTTGCCTCCTGTGGCCTCCTTCCCTCATGTTGCTGGTGGTTGTGTTGTCTCCTCCACCACCACCACTCTGGCCACTGTTCCCACTACCACCATCCCCCACATGGAAGCAACTCCACCACCAGGAGCGCCACTGACAACCCCACAGCTTCATTAGCTTATATTTCTATAGATGTGTGTGTGTGTGTGTGTGTGTGTGTGTGTGTGTGTGTGTGTGTGTGTGTGTGTGTGTGTGTGTGTGTGTGTGTGTGCAAAGACTTATTTTGAACTTTACTGCATCTGAAGTGACGAAAATGATCAGTAATTATTCATTCTGATCAGTACAATGTGCATTCAGTAGACGTACTTTATACATTGTTTCAATGGTTGATTGGTCAGCATCATGGCGTATGGACGATGTTAATGAATGTGACGGTGCTTGTCGCGACAGACCGTCGTGCACTGGCAAATGACGGTAAACAGCGAGGAGGGAGGCACACTTCCTCGCCATTCCTGGGATGGGGTGTATCTCGTCCTGCATGTGGACTCAGGAGGGTGTTAACGTCGGTGGCGGCAGTGTTCTGCCACCACTATCATACGTTCCTGTCTTCATGTGACGATCAATATAGCTGATGCTCTGGGCTGAGGGGGGCTTCTCCTCCCGATAACAGATACCAGGATACTGTTCTTTGGATTGAATTGCGATTGATTGGTGTCTTAACGGCTGAGGGCATCTGTCAAGCCTGTGAATTATTCCTCGTGACGGAAATTACAGTACCTGTCGGGGCTTTGGGAAGAGAGGGAGGGAGTTGGAGAGGTTCCTGTGGAGGGTGTTGAGGGACTGGCTGTAGACGGGAACTGAAGTGTCACGTCGTATTACTCGCCCCTCATGTGTGTCCTCTCCTTGGGGGATGTGTTGAAGCCCTCGTCTGGTTCCCTCTGTCACATATAATGCATTCCTGTTGGCCTGATGAGTCCTTCCCCCTCCTTTGTGTCTTCCGGACGTGTTCGCCAAGATCCTCTGCCGTTCATGCCTCTCTCTCTCTCTCTCTCTCTCTCTCTCTCTCTCTCTCTCTCTCTCTCTCTCTCTCTCTCTCTCTCTCTCTCTCTGTTGTAGGGTGTGTACTTTTTCCATCATCAGGTCAACCATGAAGATTCCGAGAGAGCATTGTGGAAGATACATCATGTCGTATTTATCAGTCACGCTGGTGTTGATGCCAATGTTTGTTCGCAAAAACTACTTCAATTTCGTCGGGGTATCGTGTTAAAGGGCTGTCAGGATAAACAGAGACAAGGACGAGAAGGAGATCCGAGGGAAGCCCAGGAGAGAAATGTATCCTAAAAGCAATTAAGGTCACAAGAAATATAAATTTTAATGGAACGAAGAAGGCGGAGGAAATTCATTAATAGTTTGCAAAGTGGAAAGTGATCGTATCGCTGCCAGGTTATTACGGAATTTTGTGCATAAAATGTTCGCATTTCATTCCCTTCCTTAATTCGTCCATAACATTTTATGTTATTATTTACACTCTTCTCCAGCTTGAAGGTTGGTGCACATGCGCTGCCATCATCACCTGCTGCTGCTGTCGTCGCTGTTAGTTCGTGAGTGGATTAATCAGGTTAGCATAGGAAGGTGGTGCCGTAAAACTTGAAATTGAAGTGTGTTGTTCAGCCTGGCTCTAAAACATGGCCGCCAGCCCGTCAGTGATGGCGACCCGACCCGTGTTATATTGCTAGACTTATCATTCAACTGTCTGGCAATATATATATATATATATATATATATATATATATATATATGTATATATATATATATATATATATATATATATATATATATATATATATATATACTTTTTTTTTGGGCAGAGAATTTAGCGATTATACCTTTTGATGGCATGACGATACGACCATTAGGCACGATGGTACGACCCTTGGTCATGATGGCCTTAAGGGTCAGGTCAGACCATCGTACCCGAAGGGTTGGGTCCCTTGTGTTTAGGGGTCGTACTGCCCTCCCTAACCATATGCAGGTGGGTGTGTGTGTGTGTGTGTGTGTGTGTGTGTGTGTGTTACGTACATACTCACACAAAATAATTTTTAAGTATTCGTTCGCCATTTCCCGTGTTAGAACTGTAGCGTTCGCAGTATAATGTTGTGACCTTTGACACGACACGACCCTTAAGGATTAGGTCGAAGGCTAAGGTCACCATACCCCCAATGGGTCATATCGGAGCTGACCTTTGGTCGTCGATGGGAAGGACATTTACGATGACCCTTGGAATCCCGAGTCCTCGCGGCCCTCATCAGCTTTCTCCACTCGACCACAACAGATCAGTCGCGACCCATGTGTCGCCGAGGACAGTGTCCGTATATTGTGTTCGTTGTGACGCTGTGAACTGCGTCCTGATACACAACTTGGTTTCCCCACGTTACAATTTCTGTATCATTTTCTTTCGCATATTTATACATCAATAGCTGGCGGTACGTCTCACTTCGCCTGGCCCTTTCTAATCCTGAGATATACGTATATACGCCACTACCTCAAGCGTTCCTTCCCTCCTAAGTGCTTGTAACCACACGTGCACCACTGCCCGTTCCTCTCGCTTCCGTGGGTTGGATCCCTCCCGCTTGCTGTTCCTGGTTCCTGCTTGTATCGAGGTCTCCACACACGCCACACGATCATACAAACTGTATTGTGAAATGGCGCGAAGTCTGTACGATCGGAGCTCACTAGATATATTCTAATACCAAATCCCTCCCACGTTTGGTCCCCTCAAGTGTTGTTGACATTGTTGCAAAATGGAATCTCATTATGGTAATTATTATCAGGGACTGAAAGAATTCATTACAATAATCCTGTGGGAAATATATTTCAATGTATTTTTGATTCTGAATTTGTGGGTTATCATTGAAAGTTATGCTTGTGTATTTACATATATATTGTGTTGCTTGGTATTGTTGGCTCAAAGTATTTATTCATAGCACAGAAACTACATCTATCAATTTAGTCATTTGATTATTTTGTAATTTAGAGTGGAATTCGAACGTCCGTGTACGTATTATATTAGTGTGAGATGGGGTCAAGTGGTGTATAAGGAGGCTGTCAGTACTCACGACACCAGTGGAGTGGATGAAGGTTGGGCAGGTCGTGGTTGATGGGTTCGAGATCCCTCGCCGTCCGCCGTGTTTACTAGGCCTAAAGCACCCGGGTGGGGTCGTTGACCCAATCGCCGCAGGGCAGGGTCGTTGACCTGCTCTTAGTATGGGGGTCATCACACGGGTGTTGACCACAAGTTTTTCCTCGTTACGTAATGAAGTGTGATCAGCTGATGTAGTATTCTGATATGGTATGCTGATCTTAATCATTCATGTTTCTCTTAACATTTTTCCATATCACTCGCATGACGGTAGAGACATGGTCATGTAAACTTGGCTTCGGATATTGGTGTTTGGGTTCAGCAAGCGAGTTGAACTATTTTGATATGAAAAGTTCCTCCGATTATATTGATGTTTCCTGGAGGCCGGGCTGACTCCCTGGAGGCCGGGCTGACTCCCTGGAGGCCGGGCTGACTCCCACACCTACCTCGAACGTAACTGGTAGGAGATTCACATTGACCCATCCTCCCTCCCGCCACCGTCGGTTGAGAGGGTTCAGGGAAACAGTTAAAGAGTTGGGGGGAAGTGGTTTAGAGCACTTCAGGGGGAGGAGGGAGGTGAACCCTACCCCGCACGTCACGTACAGTGGTAAAGCCTCGGGTGTCTGCCCCCTGGGGTGTGTGAGGAATCGGAGTCACCAGGGGTGACGGGGAAGCCGAGAAATGTCGTCGGTGGTTTGGTGACCGGGAGGGGAAATTATCGGGGGTGTCGCGTGTTATCATCGGCGACTGAGAAATTGAGTTAGATTACGGATGATTATGGCTTAATGAAGTGGGACATTATCGGCGAAATTTGGCATAAAAAGGAGAAATTATTGGTGAATTGTAGGCAGGAGCGAGGCGTAGTGGCGATCACGTGTACTGATGTGGGGATATCTGCTGATTCTTACGAGTTCGTTAAGCAGTTTGGTTGGAGATCAGAAGCACGACAGGTGATGTACTTGTTAAATGGCGATAAAGAACAGAGAAAGATCACCCTAATGACCTATTGTCATTAGGGTTTTAATTATGATACTCGAGACTTACTGTTGAATGCGTGCGTAATGATGATTACTCGTTACAAGCAATAACAAGGCAGATGATATGTAGAATGTGAAGTTAGTCAGTAGAAAAGAGCGCTAGAATTCGAGGTATGAGTTGTAAGGGAATTATTTGTAATCATTAGGTCATCATTATCAGCTGTGCTGATCAAACTGTTCAACTCACGTCATCAGACACGGTAGGGTCGTTAAAGATGTCACCAGTTGGGGGAGAGCTATTGATACCGGGACTGTGGCTGATTATCACTCACTTGTGCAGCACCGTGATGAGGAGTGCTCGGCGTGTTTATGATGGTAATGTACAGCTCTCATGTGTTACCAGGATGTCACGTGTGGGTGATGGGAAATTTATTGGTTGGTTTATGAGCAAATGTTGCCATGCATCGGCATGGTAATGGACGGCCGAGTTGGTTAATGACAGGTTAGATGAAGGGGTTAATGACACACGACAGATGAGGGGGTTGATAACACAGGACAGATGAAGGGGTTAATGACACAGGACAGATGAAGGGGGTTGATGACGGGGTGGATGAAGGGGTTGATGACGGGGGGCGACTGAGTTTCTTGAAGTCTGTGTTCTATTTAGTGTCACAAGGTTTGTAGGGCTACACTGTTGCAGAAACATGGGTAGGGATAAATGGGGGGGGGGGGGAGCAGGGATGAGATACCCTCTTTGGTTTTCAGTGTTAATAGGAGAGGCTAGGGACCTACCCTGACTGTGGCCATGTAGATAGATAGATAGATAGATAGATGGAGAGAGAGAGAGAGAGAGAGAGAGAGAGAGAGAGAGAGAGAGAGAGAGAGAGAGAGAGAGAGAGAGAGAGGTCACTTGGACGACCTCTCCCTCCCGGTGACCGAGTGTGGTTGCAGCGGAGTTGAGCGTCACACGGGGACTAGGGTGACTTTCCTCGCACTACCTGCCGTCCACTGGATCAACGTCAACAACTGTCCATCGTGCACGTGACTCCCAAACTACCGAACAGCCTCGTTCTGCCGTCCACACTGTTGCTCTTCATGTCCTACGACAACACAAGTGTTGGTGAGGCGTTATGTCAGTACCCCTCCGTCTGTCGGTCTGTTTGTTGACACATTATTGTTAACAGGATGATACAAACTTCACCAGTAAGAACACTGGTATACACTGTTGTGGTAACGAATTTAATACAATTTGTGGACGTGTAACTGGATAAATTTGCATATTAAGAAAAATATATGCAATTTTTATTTTGCAAGTGCAATGCCTGATGAATTGTAACATACATGTATATGTATTGGGTGAAGATAAAACTCGTAAAAAAATTTTTGATCGGAATTTTTTTTTTCTGGTGGGACATCAGTTAGGCACCACAGTTATGCAGTGTGGTGGAACCTGCGCCACCACCTTGTGGTGTCAGAGTGTTGGCACAGTGGAGGTCCGGGATGTTGCCCCCTACCACTGCTGTGTCGACGTACCACTATGAACCCACTGAGGATTTTAATGCCAGTTATTTTACCGAGCAGGATTTCTTTTCTATCTCTCTCGTGGAAAGATAGATTACGAATCATGGATGAAAGACAGTGGCATTAACGGTGAGGACGGGGTCGCATGGTGAGTGTCCTGACGATGATAAGAACGAAGGTTCTTGATGCAGGGACTTGAGGACGCACCACACAGGTGATCAAAGCCAAACAAACAGACACCAGGCTAAAAGCAGGGACGAGAAGGCTTTTTCACTCTGGCTGGGGGAGCGGGGAATATTTCCACGCTACATATTCAGGATATCTATATATGCACATATGTATATATATATATATATATACATTTTATATATATATTCCGCACCATGTCATGGCGGATGACACCTCTTCCATATTTTGCATTAGGTATGCCATCGCACCTACCAGGTTTTTCACCATTTTTTAGTTTTCCGCTGACAAGAACATTACGTTTCATGGAAATCTGAACAGCTCCCTCTTTTCACCCCATGGTCCGAGCTGAGTAAGGTTCTTTGGCAAGGTGCTCTCTCTCTCTCTCTCTCTCTCTCTCTCTCTCTCTCTCTCTCTCTCTCTCTCTCTCTCTCTCTCTCTCTCTCTCTCTCTCTCCAACCTACATTATCACACGATCTGTCACGCCTAAAGCGTTCTAGCGCGTGCCAGTTGGGCTGACATCTCCACCCTGGCGAGTGCCCGACAGGTTGACATCATACGGAGAGACGAGTGCTGCGCCCATCAGAGAGGCTACTCCTCACAGTGTGAAGTCAGCCAGGTTAACTAAACCCTTAAGCACAACGGGGCGACCCACGAACACGACCCTGTGACCCTCGAACACGACTGTAGGGTCCTTGAGCACGACGGTACGACCCTTTTGGCTAAACGATCTAGATTCATAATCCTGTGAACTCCTGCGGCTTCAGTAGACTGGCTTTGCATGTTGAGCTTGACGCAAAGTAGAGGTGACGCTGAGCAGGGGGCTTAGGGAGGCGGGTCATCCTCACAGCTTCTGGTTTGTCTTTAAACGTCCTGCCGCCACAGAGGTGTGTGTGTGTGTGTGTGTGTGTGTGTGTGTGTGTATGTGAGGAGGGGGGGGATGGAGTTATGTCGTCGTCCCTGCGTCTGTCTGTGTCTTTCTACCTGGGGGGGGGGGAGTTCTTCGCTGGTAGGGCCCCCATCTCTTGAACCTCTTCTACTACGGTGCGACCCTTGAACACGATGGTACGACCTTGGAGCACTGTGGTGCGATGTGCGAGCGTGGTGGTACGATGCTGCTTGGTGGTGATGGTATGGGCTCTGGGCTCGACCCACGTACTCTGTTCTACTGCTCACCAATTTCCGTTACAGAGAGAGAGAGAGAGAGAGAGAGAGAGAGAGAGAGAGAGAGAGAGAGAGAGAGAGAGAGCAGAGAGAGAGAGAGAATCTTACAGAAACATTGTTGGAAACGGAACTTCCACCTCTTGCATATCTAATGACGTTGGAAATCCTATTGCGGTTGGGAGGAGCATGTTCCTTAAATACTTCACAAAGCGTCTCGCGCAGGTCACTACCTTCAAAGAATGTAAAACTAAAATATGACTTTGTAGACATAGGAAAACGTGAGGCTAAGTCCTTAGGCAGCGAATGTTGTACTCCATCAAACGCTAAATGTTTCTCTTTTATGAGTACAAATCGTCTGAGTGTCAGGGATTTCTTGCAGACAGTTGTAGGAACGTTTGCAAACATTGTTCTGGGCGCATTGCAGGCTTGAAACCGGATTAGGAGTGTGGTCTGGAAACGCTGGATTGTAACCCGGATTTGCCCCGGAAACTCTGATTCTAATTACCGGTAGAGTCTTGCCAAACATGGGTTTGAATGTGTCGCTTTTTTTATGTTATCTTTAGTAGTCACTAAGGCCAGAATAGATGGTATGATGACCTTAGTGTTAGCAGAAGACCTTGAAGAGGTGATTTTATTAATTTTAGTTAAGCTTAGATACCATATGCTCCTCGTGAATATATATATATATATATATATATATATATATATATATATATATATATATATATATATATATATATATATATATATATATATATATAATACCACTATCTCTTGATACGATCCATTTTCTTTAAACTCTCAAACAAGAATTGAATATTCATATGTTGCAATATCTATTTAAAGAGACAAGATCCGTCTGTATATACAGAGAGACACAAGATAGATGTGTTCTGTGCACGTACGACGACGACCAGAGACGAGATTCACAGAGGCGCGTTATGCTGTTGGGGGGGACGACCAAGTGGGTCGTCCATATTGATGAAGATATTTATGTTGCAGCGGACGGCCATAAGGACTGGCCTCCGGATTATGACCCATCTCGGGAATTTATTGGTGTTTCCCGTCCAGGGGAATACTTGTTATCTTGCCTCCCGCACCGGCTAGGGGCACAGCAGCTGGGCCAGCCTGTGGTGTTTCTCTCTCTCTCTCTCTCTCTCTCTCTCTCTCTCTCTCTCTCTCTCTCTCTCTCTCTCTCTCTCTCTCTCTCTCTCTCTCTCTCTCTCTCTCTCTCTTTCTCTCGTCACTTGCTGTTCATATGTGGTTAAGGTCTTAACGCTGGGTGAATGATAAGGTCAATGTAGACGAAAAACTCTCCTAAGATCCAAGAGAGCTATATGCCCTTGTGGAATCAGACAGCGTAAGGTCTATTGACGTCATTGCTCTGGATCATTACCTCCCTTTGAGGATATGTAAAGTCTCGCTCTTCACGTGTAGAAAAAAAAGAAGTAATCTTATGTTATCCTTTCTGAAAGAGTCTTTGATTTTTTCCCCACCTCACTTTATTCTAAAGTCGATCAACCTGGCTATTCAAGTCCTTCTGATGCGTGCTGAGTTTTACACACTGGGAAGTTTCAGGATGACGTGTGGAGGTCAGGGGTGCAGAATGTTGCCCTTCCTTCGCTTGTTAAGAGAGAGAGAGAGAGAGAGAGAGAGAGAGAGAGAGAGAGAGAGAGAGAGAGAGAGAGAGAGAGAGAGAGAGAGAGAGAGGCGACGGCTCCAGGTCGTGTCGAAGATGGATCAGATCTCCGTCTGGGTTAGATGGAGGGAGTGGGAGATGGGGGAGGAGTCGGTTTTGTTGCTGGTGTGTTAGCCAGTCTCATGTGTTGCCGTGTCTTAATGTGGTGAGACTGTCCGGGGGCCGTCGCTTTTTGTGGGCTCTCTCTCTCTCTCTCTCTCTCTCTCTCTCTCTCTCTCTCTCTCTCTCTCTCTCTCTCTCTCTCTCTCTCTCTCGGAGGCCCCTCCCCAGTTTTACAACAGCCGCAGTAAGTGTAGCAGGAAGTTTAGTCAACTTTCAGCGACTACCTCGGGTTTATGGTGGCCTTTATGGTTGCCGGCGGTGATGACTTGGTTGGTGGAGGACGATGGTGGTGGCTGGCTTGGTTGGTGTTGGTGGTATGGTTGGTGTTGGTGGTGGTAAGGTGCTTTGGTGGTGAAATAGACTTAGTTGGTTAAGGATGTTGGTGATTTCGCGAGACATTTGCCATTATTCTGGTCAAAATTCAGTCACATATGAATGGCAGTTTACGTGACGATTTAAGTATTTCTAAACCTTGTGAATGTTTTGTACTTTGGTTCAATCAGCAGATGACTCGGAGGATACATTGTGAGAATCCTGCCTCTGGTGAACAACAGTGGGGGCGTCATCTGCTGGGGACGGAAGGAATCCTCGTGGGAGGGAGGGGCAGATGGAGGATTCGTGCTGCTGCCGAGGGTCGATAACACCAGATATTAGGAAGTGTGAGGTGTGGGCGGAGGAGGTGGCGGAGTCCTCACAGCTGCTCGACGTAACACGTTTAGGAAGAACTAGTGGTCATAACACGCGTTGGCAGGCCACGTGCACCCAACATCTGGACGTCGGACACCCGGGGAGAACGTCTGGGAATATCAAACACGTTCAAGGGCTAAACGTTGGAGGTTACGAACGTTTTGTGGACGGTGATGTAAGCATCAGGGAAACGTAGCAGTCGTCATGATACGTAAGTGGGGAACTAGGCTGGAGGCGAGATGTGTGCACCAGCTGACCGGCTCAGCGCACGAGAGGGTAACACGAAAAAAAAAAAAAATGTTGGACATCAAATGTAACGTTGTGATCAACTTGCCCTTTACTCCACCGTATCTCTCCCCCGTTCTGGGTAATGACAGGCTCTCACACTCAGGAAATGCGATGACAGAAGCCTCCTCTTTCCCTCCCTCCCTCCCTCCCTCCCTCCCTCCTTCTCTCTCTCTCTCTCTCTCTCTCTCTCTCTCTCTCTCTCTCTCTCTCTCTCTCTCTCTCTCTCTCTCTCTCTCTCTCACTATATGAAATACTTGTTTTATATTTGTGTTCGTCTTGTGTGCATCCGTCGCCCCTTTCCCTCGTGTCTTCCTTCATGTGCATCTCGCTGTCCTTTCTATATCTTGTCTGGCCATCTTTATATGATATTTCTCATTTCGTTGTGCATCACACGTCTCACGCCTTCATCGTTCATCATTCCTTCATCTTCTGTCTTTCCTTCCTGTTCCTCTTTGACCGTCACGTCCCTCCAGCCGCTGTCGCGCCCTGTGCGTCCTCACGCCTTCATCGTTCATCATTCCTTCATCTTCTGTCTTTCCTTCCTGTTCCTCTTTGACCGTCACGTCCCTCCAGCCGCTGTCGCGCCCTCTGCCTCCTCCTTGGGGTGAGTGAACGTGCTTTGATTGCAGTGTCTCCTCAGGTCAGTTTTCCGTTCGTTGGTTAGCTGGGCCGAACCGTCTCTCTCCGTGTAAGGACGTTTTCTCATATGGTTTTTGCGGATGCGACTCCAGCCAGCGTCGTGTGATCGCCAGCAGTGACGCGTCGCGCCAGTGAAGGTTACCGTGGGAAAGCAGGAATATTTATGAGATGGGAAGAAATCTTCTCATACCATGAATTATCGAGTAATCTGAAATGATCTTATTATTCATGACATGTAAATTTCATCATGGTTTCGAGGGTAAATATTCCGGTTAGATGAATTATGCCGCTGTGTCGCATGTTGCTGGCGGGTGTAGTGTTGTGTGTGTGTGTGTGTGTGTGTGTGTGTGTGTGTGTGTGTGTGTGTGTGTGTGTGTTGGACCCTCTCTGATGCTGGGTGATCCCTGGCCATATTGATGCTTGTGTCATCTCCCGTGCCAAGGTTTGGCTCAGGCTAGATTTGCTAGTAGCTGACAGGCAAACGATGATTAGGAAATCTCGAGAGTATTGAGTGATATTGGTGTAGTGGTTTAGCGTTGTTGACCATGACGCACGCACGGTCTCGCCTTGGGTCGGGCCCGCATGCGTTCGAATCCTGGTCATGGTCGTGGGCCTGGAGCTCACAGGTTTTGATGTTGATATCAAAGGAGACTCTCTCATGAACATTACATCTGTTAGTCTCTCGTCCTCTGTTGAATAGGGTTTTCTCAAGAAATCCTCAGCATAAGTTAATATCTTGTCCATCAGTCTTGGTGGCAACTTCAAAGGAAATTTCTCTTAGATTATACACGTTCCTCTCTTTTTACCTCAGCGCCTCCACCCACAGCCATCTATATAATATCTCCACACATCCCCGAATTACCCCATCTTGCTCCTCAAAACTCACAGCTTCTTACACCTCTCTCTCTCTCTCTCTCTCTCTCTCTCTCTCTCTCTCTCTCTCTCTCTCTCTCTCTCTCTCTCTCTTCACACAGCTCCTACCTCATGCCCGAGAGACTTGCCACCTTCCCAGCAGCCTCCGACACCAGTAGAATTCGGAAAACATTCTTGGAAACCGGATTAACAAAGCGTCGCACTGAAGCAATCAGGCCACATCTCGTTAGCTGCGACAGATATTGGAAACATCAATAATGTCCGCCATCTGTTATCCTGATTTGAATGCTTCTTCAGACGCCTCACTCTTGTGTGATATTTTATGACGTATCTCTCAGTTGCCTGTTAGTTATTTAAGAAAAGAATTCATACTGGCGTAGGTAATTTGCTTTGAATATTGTTTGGGAGATCCGTCTGTTGAGGAATTTTGGACTTGGTAACAAATGTGCATCAGCTCGCGTTCTTACCTGAGGCCATGTAATGACATGACGTAGGATGGCAGTTGGTTGTATAGTGAATGGGTTGGGAGCTTGGTGGATATGGCGTCTTTACTTTATGCTAAAGTAGAGTCAGTCGTTTGTATAAGGTTTGTTTATATTAAGATTTACATTCATGGTACGAAAACCTTCCGTAAATGTTTGATGTGTGTGTGTGTGTGTGTGTGTGTGTGTGTGTGTGTGTGTGTGTGTGTGTGTGTGTGTGTGCTTAAATGTGTAAATCTGTATATGTGTTTGGTGGGTGAAGGGGAAATCATGTGTATGGAAAGGGTCACAGCAGTACGGAAGTGGCTCTCGTGTATGTGTAGAGGATGGGGAAGTGGTGTTTGTATGTGGAGCAGTGGAGTTGGTGTAGGTGAAGAGGGGAAGAAGCAGTTGCTATAGTTTCCTGCACTGCATCTTAGGCAGCGAGTAGACCCACAGTGTGAGGTGATGAAGACGACCCTGTGGTTCGCTGATGATTCTTGATCACTGTGTGTGTACAGTGTTGATACTCACATTTGGTGGATGTGTTCGAGAGTTTCTGGTCAGGAAACACATTCAGTTGTTCATGATTCTGTGCATCAGTCACTACCATCGTTTGTATGACGTGTGTATTGATTGTAATCATTCATATGTTAGAGATGCCAGTCATGTTAATCATGCAGATTCGGATTTATTTACATGTGTTGATTATGCCGATCGGGATTTTTGATTAGGTGTGTGTTAGTGATGATCAGTATGTTAATCACAATGATCAGGTTATGTTAATCGTTCTATTCGGGTATGTCAATCATTCTAATCAAGGTATATGAATCATTGTAGTCATGTAAGTCCATCATGTTAATCAGGCCATGATAATCAGGCGTGCTAATCATTCTGTTCAGGTTATTGATAATCAGGTAAGTTGATCTTGCTATTTGGGTATGATGATCGTGTTGATCAGTTGATGATAAGGTATGATGATCATGCAGGTCAGGGTATGATACTCAGGTATGATAGTCATGCTGGTGGAGTCAGGGATGCTCGTCACTTGGACCAGGTCTTATGATGGAGCTTCGGCCGCCATCTGATGGTCTTCCTTAAGATTAGGCGGCGTCATACTGGAACTCACGTGACGTCAGCAACAACAACAACAGAAAAAACACTGTGGTTCTGGCAATTAAGGACTCTCTCTCTCTCTCTCTCTCTCTCTCTCTCTCTCTCTCTCTCTCTCTCTCTCTCTCTCACGGTGAGGTAGTGAAGCAGACCGGGTGTTTCAGGCCACAGTAAACCAAGCAGGACGGACGGAGACCGTCTACCTCCGACGGATATGCTCCCCCCTTCCCCCAGCCCGCGGCAAACTGACAAATAGACGGGGACGGACGGGGATGAAAAGAGGCAGCGAACGGGTAAAACGAGGACAGGAAGCCAGGAAGCCAGGCAGTCAGGAAGACGGGGAAAACTAGATAACTTTACTGTCTAAATAACAGACAGGGGGGGGGGGAACTGTGATAAACTTGCCGTTTTCTGGAGGTTTGGACAGGAAAGACACTGACAACCTCGCCCTCTCTCTCTCGATGAGATATTCAGGCAGGGTTCATGCGAGACGGGGAGTGTTACCGTCCTTTGATGGCCGTCCAAACGCTCATCAAGGATGACGTGGTTGGAATCCCACTGAAGGCACCGCCAGCCAGCCAGCCAGCCAACACTGTCTTGCCTCCCTGGTTCGGCCGCAGTTGTCTTGGAGATTGCTGTTAATTTTGGTCGTTGTGTTGGAGTGTGTATATCATCGTACTGTCATTGTCTGGTGTGTGGCACTTGTCTTATTCGATTCCCTGATTTTCATGGTGTTTAAAGTGAAACAAAGCGTTGCAGACACACCCAAACACACAAACTCACACACACACACACGTATATATATATATATATATATATATATATATATATATATATATATCACATAATACCCTCTGGGTACACACACACTGGTCATAATGTGACCCTCCAAAATAAAGACAGTAAAAGTAGCGTGTGTGTGTGTGTGTGTGTGTGTGTGTGTGTGTGTGTGTGTGAGGGGAGCATGGCCCGTGGGGTTGGGTGGTGTGTTTGTCTCCCGCTGAATGCGCTTCCCTTCTCACATTTAATGTCAATGCGAGAGTGACGTCCTCTCCATTGTGGCCTCGTCTCGTGCGGATGTTGACTAATTAACGCACCGGGAAAAGGCAATGACGTCACAGTTGACCTCGTCACTGGGGGCAGTAACTGGAATAGTGAAGTCTAGTCTGGAAGGTGCGACGCGTTTTCTGGAAATATGCGAAGCTCGGGATCGCATCCATGCACGACTGGCCATAGAGTCAGGGAAATGACCCAGTTTTAGTGGCCTCCCTCATGTGGAGATGGGGGGGTGGGGGGTTCAGTCTGGGGACACACACAGGGGGTTCGCTTGTCTGCCATGCGTGCATGTGGTCACCTCCCAGTTTAAGGTTACGAGTCATTAAGGAAAGAATGATGACTTGTCTCTAATGCTATATATATACTGTTAATCATATAACCCCAGGACCTTTTATGGGGCTTGTGTGTGTGTGTGTGTGTGTGTGTGTGTGTGTGTGTGTGTGTGTGTGTGTGTGTGTGTGTGTGTGTGTGTCTGTGTGTGTGTGTGTGCAAACCTGTATACGTATACACAGCAGACTTACACACAGATTACGGATGCGTCTCAGTTTCGTCCTTCTGTTCCAGGGTTAATAGAAAAAGGAATGGAAATCCAAACGTTTTTTTTTTTTTCTTCCCCCAATAAAAGCTACGTCGATGACAGACGTGAGATGTGGAAGGTGGGCGTATATTGTTATCGCCTTTGCGCTGGTGTTTTATATCGAGGCAGGCAGGCGCTGCCCGCCAATGACACCCTCTGACGAGTTACTATTCACATGCAAATACTGCAGAGATACCGGCTGTTGGACGCAGGCGAGGGAGGCGACGGATCCTCACCACTTTGGCCACCCAGAGTTTAAAGGCTGTGTGAGGAGTGGGTGGGTTGGGGCTCATCTGTCGTGTGTGGTAGAAGATCTGGAATGGTATAATGGTATTCAGCCTCGTGGAAATCTATGATCCTTTCGGGAAATGTTCAGGTGGATGCAAATTCCTTTTAATGCCTCGGGGAGTCGTGGGCTGAACATTCTGTACGTGCCTCTCAGAATTCTGGCCGGTGTAAAACATCAGAATTTTTTCCCCCCCTGCAGCCAGGTTACTGACCCATTTCCTGTCGAAGAGCTGGAGAGAGAGAGAGAGAGAGAGAGAGAGAGAGAGAGAGAGAGAGAGAGAGAGAGAGAGAGAGAGAGAGAGAGAGAGAGAGAGAGAGAGACTCCAAGTTGATACCTTGACTTTTGTGTTAGTTAATCCATTTTTTTTTCTGTTGAAGTAATTATTGTATTCATTTGCTGCTGAGGTCTCTTGTGCCTCTTTTCCTCGTAGCGTTTTTGAAGTTATCATCTTGGTGAAGTAATTTAAGAAGGCCATTGCTTTATATATACCTCAAGATAACAACAACACATTTCCAGAAGTTTTCCTCAAGTTGTTCTTTGTTTTTGCGAGGCTCCGATTAATTTGGAATTACTCTTCTGTGATTACTCAGCCCTGAGTCAGCAGCAGTCACAGATTGGAGTGTCACCCGCATTCACAGACTTAATTGGAATGAGTGTTTGATGTTTGCGGTCCCGCTGTAACTTCCGTCCTTGTTTCTCATTCACGTTGTCGAAGAGTTCAAGATCATCTTACTGGTGACCTCTGGCCTGTAACACCTGGTCTCCATGATGTGGCACACATCTTCCCTGCTGTGTAGACGAATGATACCGTAGCTGTGTTGCTGGCTGGGTGAGAGGACAGGATGTGATGAACCTCTTCTCCTTGGTGGTAGTAACGAGTGTTACAGATCATTGATCTCATCATAAGACAAACCTGCTGTTGTTGAAGGATTGCTGGATGTGCGTCGATATTATCATGTAACTTGTTGATCATATTGTTGACCCGCAGTTTCATCTGGTTAGCAGTCTTTTAAAAAGAAAGTGACTGATTATGGATCGTATAAAGGAGAATGGTTGAAAATATTCTGCTTGGGACAACTTGGCATCTTCGTTGAATTATAAATAGTATCCTAATGACGACGAGACAAGGGGGCACAAAAGTGAGCCATTACCCAGGTTCAGGCTCAGCAGGGTTCCGGTCTTTGGCTCGAAACTGGCTCATCTCACGTGTTTTAAAGACTCGAGGGCCAGCATTACGAGACTCAAGCGACACCCAGCTCCATATTCTCCTGGCAATTTCTAAAAGTAATAGTTCTTGTGTATGTGCTAGGAGTGTGTTTGTGAATGTCATTCATTCCTCGCCTACTGTAGAGAGAGTTTAAGATCTTTTCTATTCGGTACTTCACGATGAAGGGAATTTATATAGATGAACAGGCCTTCGGGGACTTTGGCCCATCGACCCTACCCCCCCGAAAGGAGATTATCAAAAAAGTTATTAAACTTTGATGTCAGTCAATGTGTAAGTTTTTCGTAACTACCACGGTGGAGGCCGCAATGACGTGCTACCACGCCACTCCTGGCAAGCTCCTGGATGGACGCAGGTACTGGCTGGGTATCAGAAATGCTGGCTTTCATCCCAATCTCTTCATCTCACTCATAACACTTGGCAACTCCAGATTTTCCTGCGGTAAGCGATGTGCCCAAGTCCGTGCCTTTCAGCCAGTGATGGACGACTGTCAAGTGACAGAGTCCACCATGAGACCGTCGTCCTGCTCGTCCGCCAACAGTAATAGAACCTCGTCGAGGGTGACTGCGCTCGGGGCGTAACCTGCTGCAGGCGACGTCCGGTCAAGCCATCATAGGATATATATATATATATATATATATATATATATATATATATATATATATATATATATATATATATATATATACACGTCTACTTGCTCTCGATAAGAAAGGAGAGGGTGACTGTGGTGGGGGTGGGTGTGTGGGCTCCCTCTGGTGTGGGACGACCCACTTTACTTAGCATACTCGGCCACCCACCGGTATAAAGGCCTCCTCTAACGCCATACCCGCGCCATCCGTCTCCCTCAGGCAGACCGCTGTATAGCTTTGCTCCGCCTCATGTGGTCCTTTGGTATACATATATACCCTTAGCCTCTTTTTTTTTTTTCTTCGTGTGTAGAAACCTTGACCTTGGATCGAGCCTTTGATACCTTCCCCTTCGTTAATGAGATCGAGGTGTCATTGTTCGCGTTTCTGTTTGCTTCCATAGCCGTAGGTAATTACGTTCTCATCTCCCCTGCTATATGTGAGTGAAGCATACCACACATACTGGTATGGACCATATATATATATATATATATATATATATATATATATATATATATATATATATATATATATATATATATATATATATATATAGTTACGAACTCTGCCTGTCTGCTTGTATAAGTTTATTCTACGACTGTATCAGTGGGAGTACAATCTCATCAAAGAACTTCTCAATCCAAAGGAGTCCACATTTCTCTGCTACTGGCAGTAGGTCTTGCGTGGGGGCTGCAGGAGTGTCTGGCATGAAGTCTTGGTCTAACATCAGGACATTTTCTTAGAAAAAAAAAAGATCCTGGGATAATTATAGATAAGATAAGATATATAGATAAAGTTAAAGAATTTGCTACTAGAGGGACCACTGACTGAGCCTCTTCTTATGGCCATTGCCGAGGCAATTTCTGGGCAGTTGCTCTGTTGACCAAACCTCTTATTGTTAAGACTACCTGCCAAACCTCCTCCAACAGGGACTTCTTGTAACGCCCTCTGTTGCTCGAGCCAGTACCGTCACCTATCGTTAAACAGACGGATGACAAAACCGCTTGTTACCCTTACTTGTAACGCAGCTTTCGTTACAAAGACTTTTAAGAAACAAACATTGATTTTTGCGACATGTGATGCACAATACCTCTCGTTACAACCATTATTACATATAAAGAAAAATCCTTTTTACTGCTTCTTGTGACACTACGTCTCGTAACAGAACCGTCTGTTGTTATTACGTGTGACACCAGCTCGTCGCGTTACATGGGAAATGGACCAAGGCTCTTCCCTCCTTCTGGAACTACTCGAAAAGAGAAATCTTGCTTCGCCTTGGGTCCTGCTAAAAGAAATCCAGTGTTTAGCCGCAGCAGAGGAAACCATTTGTGCCGAGCATGGGCCCCTCCTCTCGGAGAGGGGCAAGAGAAAGCCACTCATGTAAAGCCCCGGCCGCTGGGCCATTGTTATAAAGCCAGGAAACGAAAACTTTAAGTGGCGTAGAGGGACTCCGACCCAGACCTGTTTTAACTGCAACATTAAACGTTTGTATTTATGACGCAGATTTTCTGGTTAGGCCATTTTGTACCAGAAACTAAAACTGTGTTATTCTCTCTCTGTGTATTTTGTTGTTTACTTTATGTTCTGGAAGTGGCGTAGCGAAGGATACTGACTTTATTGTCGTGTGTTCGTGTGTGTGTGTGTGTGTGTGTGTGTGTGTGTGTGTGTGTGTGTGATTTCGTGGTTTGTTCTCTAGATGTTCTACTTAAAGGTAGTGATTAGGTCACCCTTCCCTCTTCACTCTTCCAAGATGGCAAAGGCCTCCACCGTCTTCTTGTGACTTAGCTCTCTTAATTTTGGTACCATCTTTGTTGCTGTCCTCTGGACCTTCATTATTGGCTTTATGCTTTGTGATTTGTGTTTCATGTTCCCAGACTTCACCTTATGCAACATGTGGACAACTTGCTAGATATTTCCATCACCACAACAAATGGAAATACTTTATCAGTCACTTACGGTTCATAATTCAGTAATCTGCTAACCCTGTCATATACTCACAAGTTAGTATAAATTGACTGATTATCTACTGATCTAGTGCGTCTGTCCTGCACGTATACGCTTCTCTAATCCACTCATCCTGTCACTCTCCTCCCATCCACTCATACTTCCATCCACTAGATAATTCATTCACGTATCCATTTATCCACTCATCTGTGAGTCCACTCTGCTGCTAATGCGCTCTCGCATTAATCCACTCAGTTCGTGATTGATCTACTGGTCCATCATCGGTATAGCGACTCGTCGTTCCTTTGACGTCACCTTTCGTAAACAGAGTCTCCCTCCCCTTCCACGCTCGTAAGACTTTCCTCTCGTTCTTGTCTCTCTTTCTTTACTTAATCCTTTTCTGTTACCGTCTACATTTTCTTATGTTATATACATTTTCCCCGTTTTAGTTTTTCTCTCTTCTTTCTTTCTATGTCTCCTCCTCATTTTTTTTAAACATCTTCTTTACTTATATCTGTCAATTGCTTTACTCATTCCTCCGGTTTTCTTATTCTTCTTTATTCCCTCCTTTCTTATTCCCGCCTCAGGCATATCCTTATCGCTCTCACGTCACCCCTTCCGCTGTCTCTTTTCTCTTCCTTTCCTTCCGTCTCCGTCTCCTCCCATGATATCCCTCCACCCAACCAGGTACAGAATCACAGGGGGTTGAGTCCATTAGGCAGGAGATTATACCATGAACCTTCCCGTCTGGGCCATCATGTCATCGCCATCAGCTTAATTCATCCCGTCATAAAATAACCATGAAACGCCCATAACCTGGACTCTGGCATCCGTGATAGAAAGGCTCAAACCAGACGTCAAGATGACCCTCGCCTTATATTGTCTTCCGGCACAGTTCTTCACGTGTCCTCTCCCAGCTCTGGACTACAGTTTACCATCATTTTTATTCCATTCGTTGTTTTCCCCCGTCTTTTCTCATTCACCCATCGACGTGTTTATTATAATCCTCCTCGCCCTCCTTCACTGCCTTTTAATTTATAGATTAGTCTGTTTCTTCCTCGTATATTCTTGAAAAGAAATATTCCAGGAAAGAGTCTCATTGGATATTTTTCAGTTGAAGTATCTTCCGCTATTATTTCTTTTTCTTTTTTTTTCGAACAGTTATTCCATGTCTCTCTTCCCATATGATCCGGCAATATCCATTTTGCCCGCGTAGCGCGTGTACCAGCAATTACCATCCCTCCCCTCCAACTGGTTCCTTGATAGCATTGCTCCTTCCTTCTCCACACACCTCTTACAGCCCCCTCGTACAGTCCTTATCTGCGAGACACTCTCGAGGCCAATCCTTCTTATCTTGTCTTTTCTTCATCCAGCCTAAACCACTTCCCTTTTCCCCCATCCTTCTTTATCATCCTCTTCCTCCTCTCCCATTCCGCGATACTGACTCTTCCTCTTCCTCCCCTCCCATTCCGCTATACTGACTCTTCCTTACCTGTGGTCACTAGCCGTTCCTTCTCCCATCCATGCCATGCTCGTCCTCGACTCTCACGTTTCCTGCCTTGTCCTGTCCTTCGACCTCGCCACAGCTCCCGTCAGAAGTCCACAGAGACTCGCCGACATTACCCGAAAGCCTAAATTTTGAGTGACGGAGCCTCATCGATTTTGGTGGGCTTCCTAATCCGCAAGAGATCCGACAGGTGGCCTCAGGCGCCGGCCCTTTGTGTGTTCGGCCCGCCCTTTTTGCCCCGTCACTTTGGCCCCGCCCCTCTTATTCCCTATCCCTATAGCGTCGACCGCCCCTCTCTTGCCCAAGTCCTTGTGGCCTCTCCCAGCGGCCTCGCCCACTCTTGCCCTGTCCATATGGTGTCGATCGATCCCCGCTCCAATGGCTTCACCCCTTCTTGCCCCTTCCCCACATTAGGATTTTCCTTTTCGTTTTACCCTATATGATTTCATGCAGGATTAGTTCACAAATGTATGGTTATTCTTTTTTTCCAGTCAGCTGTTGTTGCCGGAACGATTGTAGGCTGGGGGAAAGAGAGCCTTGTTATTGTTTTGTTTTTACCAAATACGCTGAGCGTAGAAATAGGAATATTTATAAGTTGTAAATAAATAGCTTAGCTATGGGGTAATGGGGCTTCTGTTATGTTTCTCCCACGTACTCCCTCTTGCCCCATTCGTCATGTCCCATCCATAGCTCCCAGCCTGATACCTCTCGCCCGTCTTGCCTCGCAAGTCGAGCTTTTTAGTATTGGCTCTGCCATCCCTGCCTCACCCATCATCTAGACATGACTAATGTTCTGTGCCTCTGTTGAGCTATTCTCAACGCCCCTCTTCTCCTCTCCACAGTTTTCCTATTGGATCCTATTTTATGTGTCATTCCTCTCTCACTCCTGCCCAGCCCCTCCCGCTCCCGTTCCATCTCTTATCCCATCCCACCTGCTTTCCCATGCTCTTTGTGAAGCCGCCTTTCTAGCCGCGCCTCTTCCATCCCATCTCTTCCCTCGTCGCCTGAAGCTAATTGCTGTTGAGGGCTTCCCAGGGTACACAAGGTGTGTTATGGAGGCTGTAGTGGAGGGTGTTGTTGGAGGCCTCATTTAGAGGTTAAAGAGGGTCTTTGGTACATCCCTACTCACCGCGTCTCCGCCTCTTTCCCTCCCTCTTTGCTTCGCTGTCCGCCAATCAGTTAGTCCTGTTTATCAGTTGGTCTGTTTGCCTAACTGTTACGCTTTCTTTTTGCAGTTGATATGTATTGTCCCTCCTCTTTGCGTCTGTCTGTTAAGCTTGCTTGTTGTTTTGCATGTCATGTGCTTGTCTGTCTCTCACCGACTTCCTGTCTCGCTGTTCTGTTTACCCGTCTGTTTTCCTGCCTGCATGCTTGCCTGCTGGCGAGCTTAAGAGTCTGCATGTTTGCGTGTTACATGATTACTACGTTACGGACGATGACTGAGTGGTTAGTTGACAGCAAGTGACGGCGTTGTGACGGATGGAGGAGGTAACGCGTCGTGTTCAGAAAGACAATAGTGAACTCGAAGGAGAACGTGTCGTGATTGTGGGTTAATTCATCTTGTGATTGCAAACCTCAACATATTTATGAAATCACATCCCTGTAACTGTATCGTAGTTGAACACTAAGGTAACTAAGTTGACTCTGAATTGATATGTTAGATTCATGATGTCTGATTAAATCATTTTGAGCCAGTAAGCATTTGATTGATCGCTCAAGTTGAGCGTTCAATGATAGACTGATCCTTAAAGGGTCAGGTTAGAGGGCGGGACATCATACTCACGGGGGGTCGTACGGTCGTGCCCTAGAGTCGTGCCATCGTGCCGAGGGGTCTTACCATCACGTCCAAGCGGTTGATATCTTCCTGTTTCATTCTGGAGACGTCATGAAGGAGTTGTTGAGTCTTGACGTATCAACGTCCAAATGTGATACTGGTGAACTGGTGCGCGCAGGGGAGGCAGCGAGCAACTCGTCCTACTCCTCCTCCTCCTGCTCCTGCTCCTGCTCCTCCTCCTCCTCCTCCTCACACTGTCTTTCAAAGTTACAGGTTTCAAGACACGAGGAAGACGACGCTCACACAAGCCAAAGCTTTCAGAGGTAAATAATGCCTTTTTCTGCCCGAGAAAAACAAAGGAAGGTCGACGTTATGGCCATTACTCTCACGCTCCATCTCTCTCTCTCTCTCTCTCTCTCTCTCTCTCTCTCTCTCTCTCTCTCTCTCTCTCTCTCTCTCTAGCTATCTATTTCTCTTCTCGGCCTCCCATCTCTCCCGTCTCGCCCCGTTCTTCGTTTTCCTCTGTTTCCCGTTCATCAGCCCGTGCTGCCTCTCCCTCCCCTCACCCGCCCTACTGCTCCTCCCTGGCTGGGGCGCGGTAATGAAGCGGCATGAGCGGATCATGAGGGCCACTCACGCTGTGATCTCGAGCAGGCCATGAGAGCCGACAGCTCACACGGCCTTTTCATCTCCGCGTTGATCACATTCACTCTTCCAGCGTCAGAAGCCGCGCCACCTGTATTCAAAGGTCGAGTGCAGCAAATGAACACGATGATAGTATTACCATGTCTCAGGAGAGCTTCCCCCAAAGTATTGGCGATGCCATTTTTTGATATAAATATTCATAATCGTCCTCAGTAGCAAGATGGATTCACAATGTCACTTGAACTGAACCAGAGTGGTTTTCCTTAACAGTTGCTGACATATTTAGACTTAGGAAAATGTTGACGATTTGTCTTATACATTATCTTTCATTTACTTTTTCTTAATATTTCTTGAGGAGTGAAGTAGGTGAGTCAAGTAGCATTTAGTGATTCCATTAAGGTTTCAGAACAATGTGATTGTTAGCAGATGTGACCCAACCTGGCCCCTCAGGATGTTACACTGTGTCTGCCACCAGACCGATGGTAAGAGCAAATACATTTGTATATAGAGAGAGTTACAGAGGGAATTCCAAGTTATATTCTCAGGTGTATTGTACTTAATGTAACATACTTGGTAGGTTGGTTGTTTGTTCATCAACGTTCAGACTGTTTGTGAATCACTCAGTCGCCTGTCATCCAAGGAGCAATCCTGAAGCCGTTTTCTTTCTAGATCATAAATCCTCCTTAACCTGATTAAATAAAAATAAAACGATGTAGTTGAAGAATCTAAAATGCCTGTTATGTATCAGTTTTATGTCGATGAAATATGAATTTCAAATCTTCACTGGAGACATGATCTAATGTCTGCCGTTGAAGTATGCGACGTTTTTAATGAGTTGCGAAAAAAAAAAAACTATAATCAGGAATATGTTTTATGATCTGATGTTTTTGTAAACCTCAGCCTGCAGGCGGCGGGATCCGTCGACCGGGGTTCTGGTTGTGAGAGACGGATACATATTTATATACATATATTTTTTTCCTTTAGGCTCAGTTTACCCGGTAAAGTGTAGCAGAGGGAGGTCCACACGGCACAGGAAATTAATGCAATGCTTTTACCAGTGAAGACTGCTTTTACTCAGTATGCTGGTAAAACGATTTCAGGATTTTGCGAAGAAAATTTCGAAATTTTCAGACCGTGTGATGTTTCAGTAGAGAGAGAGAGAGAGAGAGAGAGAGAGAGAGAGAGAGAGAGAGAGAGAGAGAGAGAGAGAGAGAGAAGAAGGGGAGAGGAGGGGGGCGGGGTTACAAAGAGAGAAAGGAGGAGCAAGAGAGGAGAGTGATACATTGTTCTGCCATGAGAATGGAAATCTAATCAAAACTTTGAACAATAAATCCATTAAGAATGGAAGTGGAGGGCGGGGTGAGGCCCCTGGGTGACATCTGCCTCCCTGATATCAAGGATTGTAAACACAGACATCTAGCTTGACTCCCCAAGGCTTTGTATACGAAGTCTCCTTCCCACGTTGTGTCAAGGACTCGTATATGTAGACTTCTCAGCTGTCAACAAGGATGACATATAGGGCCTTATATGGAGCCATGTATTCTGGTGTGTGTATCAGCCCTTCAAATGTATATGGTCTCCAAATGTATATAGTATATGGACTTTTTTCTTTTAGTCTTATGAAGTTTTTCGTCTGCTGTTGTGTGGGTAATCATAAGTTTGTTATCGTCTCTGAGCTGTACGTAGTACAAATAAGTATGGTGACGAGGTGCGTATAGAACTTGCCTCGTAAGTGTTGCTCCTGACGGGGCAAGACTTGCGTAATTAGGGTTGCCCCGTACCTCTTGCTGGTGACGGGTCGAAGCCTTAGCGTTGTACTACCCCTGGCACCATATAACTGCGAGGTTAGCGGTGCAAATAGTGCTCGTGGAAGTGATGGTTTCCGGTTGCTGGAACTTGTATGTGTTCCGCTGGAGGAGGGAAGACGGGCGCCCCTACCTTGCGTCCCCGGGCAGATCCAGGCTGCTGCTGCTGCTGCTGCTGGAGTCTGTTTGCAGTGTCTCTAGTGTCCCGGATGGCTGCAGCGATTGTTTGTGGTAGTGGAGGAGGCGACTGTTTGATGTCTCCCTTGTGTTCTGTGGTGGGGAGGGCGATTGTTTGTGGTGTCGCTTTTCTGTGTGTCTGGTGGCGAGGACGATTGTTTGTGTGGTGGTGGAAGCGATTGTTTGTGGTGCTGATGGCGAAGGATGAACGAGGAACCGTAAGACGCTTAATGTGTGTAGTTCTATGGTATTCAAAATGTGCTTCACCCGGACGGTTGGGCATGGGAGGGAACTGATAGCCTTCCTCCACCTGTTTAGTATTTCAGTGTGGTTATGTCATCAAACCTTACTTGAATTTTTGTTCTCATTTTGATGGGAAGCACCGTGAACTCTAGTTGTGATGACTACATGTGTGTTAGGGTGAGAGAGAGAGAGACAGAGTTTTACAGTCGTGTTGCCCCGTCTCTTGACCTTGTTTATAGGTGGGGTAAAGAAGAATCTTCAAGATTGTTTTTTGAAAAAACAAACAAACTTAAAAGCGAACATATATAGATTTCCGATTCTTATCATACCGTGGATGAGAAAGTAGACGTCATAACGTACAGATCTTTTACGGTACCGGAGATGGATTTCCTCCCTCGTACAACGTATTTTCAGTTATCAGAAAAAGAAATAAAAAAAGTTAACCCCAAGGTGATGGTTGAACCTCCTCTTTATATATATATATATATATATATATATATATATATATATATATATATATATATATATATATATATATATATATATTCGTAATGAAAGTTACTTACCTCGATAAGAACCTTATCTTTCCCACATGTGTCTGGCTTAACTCCGTTCAGCATCTCGTAAAGACATTTCAGTGGGCTAAAGATCTGAGAAGGTTACATAGAGCCAGGACCAACATGTCAACATACGAAATGGAGGCAAGAAAGGATAATTTCTTTCTTCTTATACCGTTGTTTATTCGGCAATAACCAGAAGACGACAAACTGTTTGACGGTACGAAATAGGTGAAACGTGAAGCAGACTACGCCATCCACACCCTCCAGTATCTCCAATAAAATGTTCCTATCCCTCTCCTCACATCCTTCCTTACCCTCTCCCTTCCACCTTCCCCCCTCACACTTCCCGTTCCGTCTCTCGCCCAGGTTCCTGAACCTTACCGGATGAAGCCGGTCACATCGATGCGAGGAAGGATAGATTGCGCATCATCCAGGATTTATGTGTCCTCTGGTGATTCCAGGGAAAGAGGCTTTCCTGGAGTACCTGTGAGATCCATGGCCGCTCTGAGGACCTTCTGGTGTCCTCCTGAAGGAGGGGAGGCTGGATTTGGCTGAGAGTCTTTGAAATCCCTCGCCACTCAAGGGAACTCAACGTTTTCGTTCTTTTCTTTTGACTCATTTTTGCCTGTCAGCCATCCGTTTTCTTTTGCGTATTTGGTGGTTGAGAAAACGGTGTCTAATTGGAAGACGGAGTTGCCCACTCTTCATCTTTAGTATATTTACTGGTCAAGAAAACGGTGCTTGATAGAAAAACTTAGTCGATCTTTCTTTCTTTATATATATATATATATATATATATATATATATATATATATATATATATATATATATATATATATATATATGTGTGTGTGTGTGTGTGTGTGTGTGTGTGTGTGTGTGTGTGTGTGTGTGTGTGTGTGTGTGTGTGTTTTATTCATATAAACGTTTTCATCAGTTGTGGATGACGAGAAATTAGCCATTCTGCTTTTGCTTGAGGGAAGTGTACTTGCGCATCTGATTTCACGTCACAGATAAACCACCCATTATTGCACGTAGCTCTTACACCTCAGCAGCACCACAGTGGAGGAGTGGGGCAGTAAGTCCACCCAGTAGCAAGGTTATGGACGGGAACGGACGCTGAGTTGCACAGTGGGATGGAAAGGCATCACTGTAGGAACTCGGCCGCGAAACCTTATCACAGTATGCAAATGCATTCATGGTTCACGAATGGGAACACTTTAAGCCATCGTAGGAGCGTTTGAATTGCAGGTGTACAGCAGGGGATTCGTATGTGTGGAAAATGTAGGAGGATATGGTGGGAATGGGAGCGGCTGTGTCCAGGTGGTGATGGAGGAGTAGATGGGACGGGGGAGTTTGTGGGAAAGTTGTTTTCAGTTTAATATTTTAGTGATGATCAGAATCTACGTTATACTTCGCCTCTCTCTCTCTCTCTCTCTCTCTCTCTCTCTCTCTCTCTCTCTCTCTCTCTCTCTCTCTCTCTCTCTCTCTCTCTATATATATATATATATATATATATATATATATATATATATATTTAAGCCAGACTTCCCCAGGCCATGAATTTGCATACCTTCATGTTAAGGAGGGAGCTACACACTGGCAGTAATAGTTATTTCCAGACCAAACTGTATCGTTCAACTTTCTTATAGGAAATATATTCTAAGAGGTCCAGAATATAACAGTTTTCAGTTGGCTATCTTTAGATTATATATATATATATATATATATATATATATATATATATATATATATATATATATATATATATATATATATATACATATATATATATATATATATATATATATATATATATATATATATATATATATATATATATATATATATATATATATATAATCAGGTAAGAGAATTTTCGAAAAGTTTCTAAACTGGATTATTTTCATATTTTTGTGGTTTAGAAATTTTAAGGAGAACTGGTTGAAAGTGTTTTGTTATGGGTCTGGTGCAGGGGATTTTGTGGTAATTCCAGCTATGATTATTTTGGTAGACTTTACTTGATAAGAACTAATTTTTTTTCCCTAGTATTGGATATCTAAATTTAAAGGAATTGTCACATTTGTAAAGTTAGATACTTTTAGTATAAAATGATCCAATAGTTTCTTTATTCCCAGGATGGTATACATGACCATGGTACAATTAATGTAGTTCACATGGTACCGACATCTTAATGTTAATACACTCTTGGATTAAAGTTATCGCATAATGCTGTAATTCCTATACATTCACCAAGACTTCGAAAAGTATCTGATTAAACATGTTGTACTCACATATCATTCTAGCCCTGAAATCAATTATTTTCTAAGATGAAGGTAAAGAAATGAGATTTTTCTTTTCCCCAGCGTATCACGACGTGTTGCTCAAGTGAGGGTGAAATAACTGTGTGTGTGTTGTGTGTGTTCCACCCTGGAGAGGGTGCCTAAGACACTTGCCGTAATCTTCAGTTCTTATCACGTACTCTTGCTGCTGTGGTGATGACGTGTAGGGGGAGGAGGCGGGCCTTTTGTATGGCTTCCTGCTGCTGGTGGAGGTATGAACACCCCTCACGGTCTGCCAAGACCGAGGCTCGGGTGGGGTGGGTGGGTGGGTGCTGGCTGAGGCTACCGTGTGTGTGTGTGTGTGGATGGTAGGGACCAGGTCACTCATGGTGGTCGTCTGGTTGTGGTTGGGGATAGTCAGCGAGGATGTTGTGGTTGTGGTTGTGGTTGTTGAACACCGGAACACTTAGGATGGTTGGCCAAGGTCAAGTTTTGTTTGTGTGTGTGTGTGTGTGTGTGTGTGTGTGTGTGTGTGTGTGTGTGTGTGTGTGTGTGTGTGTGTGTGTGTGTGAGTAGATTATTGCCAAACAGGTACAAGATACAAGTAAGTGTGTAAACTCATTTATCATGCGTTGAATTAAACGATTTCGTGAATTAATGCATTATACTGACTCTTTGAGAAGAAACACCAGAACGGAGTTTGATTAGTTTTGCACTGTTTTCTGTGTGTGTTTCTGAGAGTTGCTGTTTTGTGTGTGTGTGTGTGTGTGTGTGTGTGTGTGTGTGTGTGTGTGTGTGTGTGTGTGTGTGTGTGTGTGTTAGAGATGTTGTTGTTGTTGTTGTTAAGCCGATCTGTAGAACTTTATGCGTCAGAGATTAAAGTTGAAAAGAAATTTTGTTTCTTAGGTACTTTGGTATTTGATGTGTTTTGTGTTGCTGTGCTGGGAGGGTGTTCGCTGGATAGTGTTCACGTTACACAAAAGTATCTCGAGGTGAGGTGTATGTTATGCCTTACTACAGTATATACACAGTCACGTCGGTATATACACAGTTACGTCGGTATATACATTGTCACATGGGTATATACACAGTTACGTCGGTATATCTTGTGTATATACCGAAGTGATTGTGTATATACCGACGTGACTGTGTATATACCTACGTGACTGTGTATATACCGAAGTGATTGTGTATATACCGACGTCACAGTGTATATATACCGAAGTGACTGTAGTCACGTAGGTATATACACAGTCACGTAGGTATATACACTGTCACGTAGGTATATATACAGTCTTTTATCTCGGTCGTGATGCTGTTGTTATCATTGTGAATTTCAGTATCTTCACATGTTGTTTTCCAGCCTGGGTTGTGTGTAAAAACATTGTGAGTGAAGACAGCGCTATACATTATGTGACGTAAGATGCTGATGATGGTGTACATAATACATGTATATGTTGTTCACAATCACACCATTCGTCCATTGGAAAAAGTATTTTTCACTCCTGTTCCTCTCAGTATTTTTATATACATTTTCTTATTATCTTTACGAATGATATATTGGCTGTACCAACACGGGACTTGGCTTCAGTGCTCGTTGAAGTTAATCTTCCAAAAAGGTTCCCCCAAGCCATACCACAACCCCTCTCCTCCTCGTCTCTCCACCAAACTTGGTTTACTGGATTTATTAGATTATCTTGGGTGAAAAATGGTTAACTCCCTCCCATGTTGATCCATTTGTTTAATTACCTTGGTCGCCATCTGTTACGTCACACGTCACACAAAATCAAATCACACTACACTGTTAAATGTCATACTTTGGTGCCAGTTATGTAACAGAACTGTACGTGTAATGTCAGATTTGTACATTTTATGATAGGCAAAAAATATGACGGTTGCACTGGGGTAGACATGTGACTAAACCATAGTTTGATATCAATACTGAAATAAACATTTGTTGAATTGTTTTACTGACAAGGAGGCGAACCACTTCACGTGACGTGAGATGCGAAATGCGTAACGACTTTCTGGCGTCTTAATAGACTATACGGTAAAACCTTGACATGACTTCAGGTGGTGTCGTTTCGACCGACTAAACACCGGGACTTGGAGTCAGTCAGGCACCGGGTGGCGCACACGTGAACCATGGAGTTTTATCTGACCCCCCGCATGACATAGCGCGCCATGCATGCTTCATAGCAGTGCACGTCGGCTCTTACGCTCCCCATACAGAGGTGCGTTTAGGTGGAGAATTTATCCCCCGATTTTTTTTTTCCCATGTTACATGATAAGTCTCTTCACCCGTGCACTGTGTTAACTGTGTTTACATGTTAACTCAGACCTCACTGGATTAGGTGGATTATATTGTTCATGAATTGATAGTACGGGTTGTTCTGTCCCGTCTGTCTGTCTGTCTGTCTCTGTCTCTGTCTGTCTGTCTGTCTGTCTGTCTGTCTGTCTCTGTCTCTGTCTGTCTGTCTGTCTGTCTGTCTGTCTGTCTGTCTGTCTCTCTCTCTCTCTCTCTCTCTCTCTCTCTCTCTCTCTCTCTCTCTCTCTCTCTCTCTCTCTCTCTCTCTCTCTCTCTCTCTCTCTCTCTCTCACACACAGACACACACACACACAAAGATGCAGTATAACGTTACTGGGAACCATTCACTGTAGCCACGTTACGTGGAGCCAATGCCACGGACATACCTCACGCAGCCAGTAGTGGAGAGCAGAGGAGGGCCGTCCATTCTCGTGGTCACATAAACCACCAGGCAAGTTCATATTGCGCCACGCTCAGTAGCACTCAAGGGGAGGGAGAGAGGGTTTCATGTGAATATAACGTGTTGTAAAACTTCAATGTTACTTCGTTGGAATGAGATACTGAGGTGATATTGTACGCTTGAGGGTCGGGGTTAATGTTAGATTACCGGGGGTAGTTCCTGTGTTCTCGTGTACGTAGAATCAAGCGTGAATCACGTAAATATATTCTGACTCACTTAGAATATTCCATCCCTAAGCGTTCGTGCATGCGATATATGGTTATACTCCTGCTTTTGACTCGTTAAGTTTGATTATAATCACTGAAATATATGTTAGGTTGTGGCATCGTAAATAAAAAGCTGGATAACGTCGTCTTTAATATTCAATCTTTTTATTTCTAAGAAGGTTTACCCCAGTTTTCTTTCAGTTTTGTTCCCCGTTTCCAAATACTGTTGGAGGTAGAGTTCAGCCATATCTGGAAGTGAGTGAGTAATATGGCGCAGTTACTCCCTCAAACGGGCTACATGTATTACCCTTGGCATTTAAGATTAAGGTTTTAGATGAATATTATTCTTTTATTCGCGAAGAACAACATCAGTCAACATCGTTTTGAAAGTGAGCTTTATGGCCATAGACCCTCACTTTGTGAAGATATAGATTGAAGAGAATAATATTAAGCCACTGGTACATAGAGACACTACGTCGCTCTCCCATAAACTGTGCATAGCGACATCCAAGCCCAAGTTAGATATCTGAAAAGTTAGATTTAGTTAAGACGTTTCGTAAATGAATTACAGGTTTTGTGGAAAGCCTGAGGTTCCATTAGCCTTTTTTTTTTCTTCACAAAACCTGTCAGAGAAGAAAGAGAATGATATTACAGGGCCGCTAGGGGGAGGTAACTGAGGAAGGTAAAATAAACTAGTGTATCACGGAGGTCTCAAGGAGAAGCGCACTCTAGATGCCGTGCTTTGATCACGACCATCAGATATGTCGGTGGAGCGAGAGCTAGCCAGACGCCGCAGAACGGGTAATAGTTCTGGGTTCGCACACCACTCTGGTGTATCGTAATGAATCTCGTACATCACACAGGAATTCATTCAAGGCTCCGTGTCCTCCGGCGAATCATGATTTAAATCAACTTCTCCGGCTCGTTCACCTACAGTTGCATCGAATTGTTCACTGCTCAGACCCCATATACGAATTCATCTTTAACTCTGCCTTCTCTATTCTACTGGTACACTTGTAGGCTTGGATGTGTCTCCTGTGATTCTATAAGAAGCATTAGATTTTCTGTGACTTTCCAGGTGATAAGCCAAAAAGATTTCCGGCAGCTTAAAAACCAAAGATAAAAACCGCGAAGTTTGTTCTCGCCTCGCTGCTCGCTTTAGAACGGTACGTTGGATGTGATAGAACTTTACCGACGCTGAAGATGCCGGGAGGAGGAGGAGGAGGAAAAAGAGTCATTTCTTCTTCCCCGGCGTTTACATTACATAGTTTAGAGTGAAGAATTACTCTCTCAACTCCGGTGTGAAGGTGGAGTTTCCCTTTATCTAAGGCGGGCCGGTTTAGCGGGTAGGATCAGGGGGTTATAATTGGAGAGTAGGAAGACAGTGTGTGTATTAGTTTCTTAACCTTTTTGAACTCGAGGGTTCGACCCTTGGTTATGGTGGCCAGGTCTTTGATGTGACCCTTCTGGGTCAGATCAAAGACCAATTCATCATAACCAAGGGTCGTACCGCCGTGTTCAAAGACCGTGACGTCGCGCTTAGAGGTCGTACCGTCGTGCTCAAGAGTCGTGCTAAAGGTTGTACGGCGGTGGTTAAGGGTCGTACCATTCTACACAAGGGACAAAGGAGCGTGAGGGAGGTTTCCTCTTACCGTGTGCAGGTGGTGGGAATAGAGTATAGGGAGGAGGAGGAGGAGGAGGAGGAGGAGGAGCGAGCAGTTCACTTCCAGCAGCTTGTGGGACAGTTCACGATTCTTGAGGAGGTTATGGTAATGTTTCCATAACATGTATGGCAGACTGACGCTGGATCTCTGATGTATTATAATTTAGATTTTGAAAGCATATCAACAACATCTGCTATTATTTTTGACTCCACGTACATTCCTCTTGTCTATTTTTTCCCTCATATCTTGTCTTTCATTCCGTGCTGTGTTTTCCCTCCTGGGCTCGGAGGATACGGGAATGGCTTGATTCTTGACATTAAATGCCCCAGGGGCGGGACCGTCGTCCTTGTTGTATGTAAATGAGAGTCAAATGTATGTTGGTGAGGATACAGAGGGAGGGTGATGGCTTATGTTGTGGTGGAGCGGGGCGGGGTCCAGTGCCTGGTAGTGGCCAATGTGAGGACGCATTTACATGCTCATTAGTTCCTCTGAGATGCAGCTTCTCTCGGGGAGATGGGTCGCTTGGGCCGGGGTCTTGGGGGTGGTGTTGTAGGTACTGAGAAGGTGTGTTACACTTCCTCCTCGCCAGCATGTTCTCGTCGTAGACTCACTGTATTTACGTATGCGCAAATGTGTTACGCATTGTCAAAATGTCGTCAATAATTCTTTAAACTTCCCGTTGGTTTGTTGGTTGACTGGGCCCGAGGCCTGTAAACTGATAGGGTTAGCGTTATGTTACAGGCCAACCACTCGCCCATGTTTGACACTTTCATGTGTTCACGTTAATTCTAGGTCCATATACAGTCCCACTGCGTATTTGATCCAGTTCAAACCTCTTTCTATCTCGCATTAGATTTATTTCACTGCAGTGAAAACTTACACAGTAATTATACACGGTTCTGGCCGGGCAACTTCTGTAATTAATGACTCTATTTGCCGTTAGAGGGGAGACCTTGTTTATAGCTGGGGCACGGAAGGTGTAGCATCAGTGATGAGGCAAATCTAACCGTAGTGTTCCATGCAGGTGTTGTGAGCATAAATGACGTTCATCGTTGGTTGACTGTGATGTCCTGTGTCGTCTGTAATGGTGTCTTTTATCAGGCTATTAGGCATAAGCTGACTTTCCTCATGTTCCATTGGGTATTGTCCCATGGTAACTCATCTAGAAGCTTTCATGGTACCTTACCAGTCCTACTCATATATTCTCGGTCTTTTAAAAGCTCACTTTCCCTCTTTTTCTATTTTCTTAAATTGAAGATCTCCATTCATCGAGCAGAGTCCTTATGGGGGATCAGAACTGCAACACACTCAGAGTCGCGGGTGATGACATTTACTTCATTTTAGTTGAAAGTGTTCGGTAAGGTCCTGCATCAAACATACCAGCAGTAGGTAAGTAATGGTATAAATGAAGTTGTACTTAGATGGTTAGAACAGTGGTTTATTGGCCGAAAACCCGGGAGTTGTGGTTTGACTGTCAATCCTCGTTATGGTTGGACGTGACAAGTGGTGTGCCTCAGGGATCAATCTTAGGACCAGTTCTCTCTCTGATATGTATTGAAAGATGACTTATTAGAGGTATTCATGAATGTCAAATAGTTTGATAGTCATTCCGATTTAAGCAGCTAATGTCACTCGTGGTATTGGGTAACGTAACTGGAAGGGTATCGTATTACCTTGAATGAGGAAGAGTATTCTCAATAAGATTGTTAATATAAGGAATGATATCCCAGTAACCTGCCATTCCTACAGACACACACCGTAGCATCCCGGTACACTCACTCCCTCCCTACACACACACACGCACACACTCTCTCTCTCTCTCTCTCTCTCTCTCTCTCTCTCTCTCTCTCTCTCTCTCTCTCTCTCTCTCTCTCTCTCTCTCTCTCTCTCTCTCTCAAACACGCACGTACACACACACTCCCCGCCACCTTTTCTTGTTGACGACCACAACTTTTTATTCTCTCATCACCTCCACCCACATGTTTTGTCCAACACCTTAGATCCGCCACACGTGCTGACCAGTTCTCGATGCTCGCCTCTCGCCTCCCCCGCATCACCCACGCAATCACTGCTCGCAAATCGATGCTCACGTCCACCTACCCCATTTGCTTGCCGATGCCCTTTACACACACACATCGCCCCACTGCTCTCTCAATCACACGCTACGACCGCACATCTACCACCCCTGTACACTCAGTAATCCCACAGTATCGCCACTCCACCCACCACCCAGCACAAAAGCTCCGACCCTCACCAACCCTCTCTATCGTCCCCACACACAGTTACCGCACCCTAGAGAAGCGTCCTGTGACTACCACGCTTTACCGCTGCTAGCCCTCAAAGCTCCATCCCCCTACACTGTACCCACCCACGCTACACACCTACCACTACCGTAGCACATACACACGAAATCTCTCTCTCTCTCTCTCTCTCTCTCTCTCTCTCTCTCTCTCTCTCTCTCTCTCTCTCTCTCTCTCTCTCTCTCTCTCTCTCTCTCTCTCTCTCTCTCTCTCTTTCTCTCTCTCTCTCTCTCTCTCTCTCTCTCTCTCTCTCTCTCTCTCTCTCTCTCTCTCTCTTTCTCTCTCTCTCTCTCTCTCTCTCTCTCTCTCTCTCTCTCTCTCTCTCTCTCTCTCCACTTCAGACGACAAAGCTCACTGTGGAAAAAAAGAAAAAAGAAATTGCAGACAATTACGTATCAAACTCGAATATAATACTATTTTGTCATTCTGCCTCCTGACCTGTGTCATTTGTCGATATGACCCGTAGCCTGTGTGTGTGTGTGTGTGTGTGTGTGTGTGTGTGTGTGTGTGTGTGTGGGACGTTGTGGAAGCTATTACGTCAGTCTTCTTGTGTCTGTAAATACTGAAAGTCCATCAGGAGACGCGGAATTGCGTGGACCATCCGGAGTGGTCTAGGGGGGTCAACCAGCCACTACCCCTCAAATAAAGAAGAAGAAGCTGGTCAGCAATTTTTGATGGGTCATTGGACGCAGAAATTACCTTGAGCCGAAATAGCTGCCGTCTCCTGCATGCCTGTGACGCATTTGCTTTCACGGTCCGTCACAAGGAATATCGTAGAGTTTCTTGCAGTAGAACCTTGCGTTACCGTACACTCCTAAGGCAAACATTTCTTAGCCTATATTTCAAGGCAAAAGTCTTTCCCTTCCTCCATTGTTCTAAGGTTGGTTGAGGAGCTCCTCTCACAGCAGGAGGACTCCTCATCGAATTCATCAAAAGCTGAGTAATGGGAGTTAAGGGAGATTGAAATTCCTGATGGGTCTGGAGGCATCTCGTCTCTGGCCCACAGAGACAAAGAGCTAATGCAATTCTCGCTCTAATTAGTATCATTGTCTTCCTCAGACAAAGAGAAACTGTTTTCTGCATTATGTCTTTATCTCAGACTTTTTAATTTAATTGATTGAATGTTTCTGTGAGTATGTATTTGTTTTTGTGGGTCTCTTTGTCTTTACGATTGTTTGTATTTGACCTCCTGTTTGACTCTTTGTTTACACGCCTTTACGTTAGTCTGTGTGACTGTTTGGTTGTCTGTCTCGCCGTCTTTGTGTTTGTCTATCTGTCTGTTCGTCTGTCGTTGAACCCGTGCGTGCATGTATGTGTCTGTACAAGCCCTGGTTCCACACAACTGTGCCAAGAAAGACGTAGTGTTTCGCTAAGATTCGGTTCAGCGTAGCATGGCTGAGGGAGAGAACTTTGGCCTGTACCCGAGGGTCGTGTGCTCGGGGGTCGTACCGTCGTGCTTAATGGTAATATCTCCTGACTCAGGGGTCGTACCGTCGTGCTTAATGGTAATATCTCCTGACTCAGGGGTCGTACCGTCGTGGTCAGGGGATCGTACCGTCGCGTCGTACCGAACGGGTGAAAGAACTTGACTGTTGTTCTTGTCTTCGCCATTTTTAACGAGAGGAAGAAAATCATCATTGCTGACCAGAACGACACATGTTTCCGCCGGGGTCTTCCAGCAATACGTTTTCAATTAGACAGATTTTCCCTCAGATTTTCCTTCCATTTAAGTTTGAAAGGGGCCAGTCTGTGGGGTTAATCAGAGAGCCAGGAGTTTTGAAAGGAGAATCCACGAGGAAATTAAAGGGTCCGGCTACTTCACCTGAGTCGGTTTGAACAGGCGTGTACTGGAGACATGAGTGCGATTCCATCCTATGGTGCTCCCGCAGAGCTCAGGAAGCCGACCACGTCCGCAGGTGAAGAAGTGTGATGGTGTGTGTGGGATGAGGCCTGGACAATTGAGGAGGAAATATACTATTATGAAGTGCAGCTCTCGAGCTCGCGGGGCCCTGAGAAATGTCGCATACGTGTTTGTAATGCAGGAGAGAGAGAGAGAGAGAGAGAGAGAGAGAGAGAGAGAGAGAGAGAGAGAGAGAGAGAGAGAGAGAGAGAGAGAGAGAGACCTACATCCTCCTACACGTGGAGTGAATGATAGTGGCGGCTGGCAGTGTACTCTATACAGTAAAGCCTCTTAAAGCTCTCACACATTCCAGTAATGAGAACGGTTCCAGGGCTTCCGGGAGCAGGACGGACACCCGCCGTTGCTGGACCTGTGATAACCCCGGATGTATATATATATATATATATATATATATATATATATATATATATATATATATATATATATATATATATATATATATATATATATATATATATATATTGTTACGGTCACGGCGAAGGGGAAATTGCTGTGTAACCAGGGCTAGTTCTGGGACCCCTCTCACATTACAGTGGGTTATATGTACGGGGATACTCACTGATTTACATATTAACACGGGTGTGGAGGTACGTAGAGAGAGAGAGAGAGAGAGAGAGAGAGAGAGAGAGAGAGAGAGAGAGAGAGAGAGAGAGAGAGAGAGAGAGAGAGAATACTTACGATTGTCTTCAAGATTTAGGCAAACGGCGCGTAGCGCTCACCGCAGGAAAATTCTGCAGTTACATGGAACGAGTCGTGTGTAGTTTACGTGTTGTAAAGTGTTGTGTGTGAGATGGGGAGATTGTACGCTGCGGATTGAAAGCCGATAGCCCAAGTGCAGGTGAGGCAGAAAAGGAAAGATAACAACAACCTTTGGCCAAAGTGCTGAAACTTGACAGCCACTGAAATGCGTTCATTACCTAGCCACCACTAGCCCTCTTGATTCCCAAGTGTGTGTGTGTGTGTGTGTGTGTGTGTGTGTGTGTGTGTGTGTGTGTGTACGTTTTGGGAAATGTATATGACAGTCATACAGAGGGAGATCTAATTAAACTGAACTGTGTACATAATTTCATCATCTTAACTTAGTGTGATGTACAGCCGAAGTTGTTATGTGAGTAAAAGTTTGCTGAAATCTCTCTGTATCTCTCTTAGCTGGGAGGAACAGCTTTATTCATCAAGCTCACCGTCATGGCTGAATCTCTTCGTAGGTACTCGTAGTTAGGGTCTCCTCTCTCTCTCTCTCTTTCTCTCTCTCTCTCTCTCTCTCTCTCTCTCTCTCTCTCTCTCTCTCTCTCTCTCTCTCAATCCAATCGTCGTATCTTCCGTCCTTCCTTCCTTCCTCTCATCACCTCACAGCGGACCCTTGATATGGCATTGATAGATAACACTCCCGGAGTGTTGGGTGTGGTGTGGTGTGGTATGGTGGGGGGTGTGTGGTCGAGGGAGGCTGGGGGGGGGGGGTAACATTCTTGCCGCTTATCACGGCCGACGTAATAGAGCCAAGCTTCCTGAGGCAGGGCTGGTCCGGAACGCCACCTCCCACATATTATATGGCCGCTACCGTGGTTAACTTTGGAGCGTGAGGGACGCTTAACTCCGCTAACTTGTGAGTGTTGGGACGTGTTGTGTGGGGTGCAGGGCTGTTGATTAGATCCGGAGCGATGTGTTGGATGGTGTAGCGTGACAGATATCTTTTTCGTCGTCTTGAACATCGTCGTGTTTAGATGTTTGAGCTTTTAAGTGTCATGTTATGAGATCATGTGTCATCATCGTGTCCGTGGTTAAGCGGAAACGTTTGTGTCCGTATGGACTTGCCCTTGTGGAACTCTATGTCTGGAGCATTTCTCCGCCACTGCTCACGAAAGATCCCAAACAGAACTTCGCCATCCCTCTTCTCTAAACAACCGCTGGTTTAGCTTACACCCTCTTGTGGCATGCAGGAAAATGATTGTTTATATCATGTTGATATTCGCCACGATGACAATAGATAAGTTTGCCTCAGTGGTCTTGAAAGTGAGGAACATTTGTCAGACTTGTTATCAATATTAATATATAGTTGTACATGGAGATGTTTACGTACTTTCTGAGACGTGTTCACTCTACACTGCATATTTATATTCACTGTGGATATTCATGGAGGTTATTTTTTAGTGTAACAAGGCTGTTACTCCTGCTGGTCATTTGCATGTATGAGAGGCGGTTGTAACAGGACGGTGTAACGGTGTAGCTGCTCTGTATGTAAAGAGAGTGGGTTGTAACACGGTGTTGTAATGTTTCCCCGTTACAAGGTGGAGCGGCGCGGCCACCCGCTTTGTATGCTAATGTGTTGCTCGGGAAAATAAATGTTGCACAGCATTACTGGCGTCTGATGGACGACTTTATACTGTGGCGTTGAATAACTTACACAGAAACCTTATCTTAACACGTGAGAAACTCAGTACTGGCTCGTAACTAAACATTCCTAGTAGCTTGCATTACCAATGCGGATTACAGAAAACCAAGACGCATATATATATATATATATATATATATATATATATATATATATATATATATATATATATATATATATATATATATATATCTGCATGGATGTGTTCGGGTTCGAATTCTGGGCTTGCTAGTCGACCTACAGGCAACCCCAGCCGTTCGTCCTCCCCTCGGGACGAGTGAATGAATGGACACCTTGCTTAGGCTGGGATGTGTATGCATTTACATAAGACACGAGGCAAACTCTCCCCATGACGCGAACAGTATTCATAAAACACGTCATTCTTATTTGTTTATTCATTTTTTTTTGATACAAAGTCTTGAGAAAACTTACATCAGTTTTTTCTTTCTTCCTGACTGGCGTGAACCAGAAAATATATGTATCGACCAAGAATGAAAAACTTCCTCTCTCACTCTGATCAAGAGGTCGTATTTGTCTCGGGTCTGAGTGTGTGTGTGTGTGTGTGTGTGTGTGTGTGTGTGTGTGTGTGTGTGTAGATAGGCCAGAGGTAACAAATGTAGGTTACTTCGTGAATATACACATTGTGAAGGAGGGGCGGGGACCAGTTGTGTAAATCGTGGGGGTTCAGCAGGAGTGGAGAGTGATGGAGTGAACGTAAGGTGGAGGATGCAGCAGCAGCAGCAGCAGCGGAGGCGGACCTGAAAGAGTATTAGCGTCTGACGAGGACGAAGTGTGGGAATGACTCTAATATGGAGAGTGTGGTGGTGGTGGGAGTGGGAGGGGGGGTAAAGCGGAAAATGGGAAGTCTGGGGAAAAAAAGAGCAGGAGTGTGGGAGTTATTGGTGTTCTGAGAGAGAGAGAGAGAGAGAGAGAGAGAGAGAGAGAGAGAGAGAGAGAGAGAGAGAGAGAGAGAGAGAGAGAGAGAGAGAGGATTAAAGGTCTTATTGGATGGCAGAGTAATTTTTGAGAGGTATGAGGATATAGCTTACATGACTGCAGCTCTCTCTCTCTCTCTCTCTCTCTCTCTCTCTCTCTCTCTCTCTCTCTCTCTCTCTCTCTCTCTCTCTCTCTCTCTCTCAGTACCAGCCAGAGCCGGGGCCCCGAGCCTCCACAGCGGGACGAGGCTGCTGTGTTTCACCTCTCCCCGCACGAGTTGATGTAGGCAGAGTGTTTTGTTGTTGTCATGATGTTGGTAAAGTGGACAAGAACGGGAGTTATTATGCAGCCACAGAAACGCAGGGAGTTGTAGGTGAAGAGGAGGAGGAGTTGTGTGTGGGGGCCAAAGCTAAGGAGAGACGGGAATTTAGGAGGGAGGTATGAGATTTAATGGCCCAAGTAGAGGGAGGTTAAGTGAACTGAAGTGAGAGGAGTGGTGTGGGGAGAGTAAGGGAGATGGAGGGAGGAAGATTAAAGAGGTAGGGTGGGCGACTGCCCGAAATGTAAATGAGAAAGTTAGGATACCTAGATTGAAGGATGTGAGGGAAGGAAATAGGAAGTTGGATGAGATGTAAAGAAAAAGTTGAGTGAGGACGCTGAGAAGTTGGGGATGTTGTAGCTGCTGCTGTGCACACGTTGATGTGTGGCGGTGTTGGTGATCTCAAAACCGTGGCTTTGTGTTTTATACTGGGGAAAAAAATACAGCTTTCATCAGCTGTTTCTGAGTGGGCCATAAGGTGTGTGCAGTCTCTCTCTCTCTCTCTCTCTCTCTCTCTCTCTCTCTCTCTCTCTCTCTCTCTCTCTCTCTCTCTCTCTCTCTCTCTCTCTCTCTCTCTCTTCCCTCCTGTATTTCACCCACGACACAAAAATTCCCCCCCCCCCCCACTCACTCTCCCTCCTGTTTCTTGCTTGAAGCTGGCGTGTAGCGCGGGACGCTGCTAAGACGTTTACCACAAAAATTACTTTATGTGACTATATCCGACCTGTTGCACGCTCAGCTCCCTGCAGCCTGCTGCTACATGATGGCCCTCCGTTCTAGTAACTGTCTCCACCTTTCATGTTTATCCAGCAGCTTAACGTCCAACCCTCATTCCTTTCCTTTCTCTCTCGTGCACAGTGTAGGGGTGTTTCGGGCTTTATCTCCTTTTCATCGTGGAGTCGCACCGTATTTGCGTCGGTCGGTGGACGGCGTCATACAGGAGGTTCAGCAGCTGCCAGACTGTTTAGCTTCCATTAGGCAGAACAGAGCCACAGAGCAGGTCACGACTGTGTCATGTGGTGCCCCTGTACTTTAACCCCCTCCTCCTTTTGCCACTAGGGTATGCTACCCTGGCTGCCTTTGTTAGGGTTCAGTGTGCAGATTCACACCGTCGTGCTTGAGTGTCGTACCTGCCGTCCTCGAGAGTTGTGCCGTCGTGCTCGAGGGTCGTACCGTCGTTGTCCAGTGTATTTGAATATTTAGTTTGCCAGCGTGAGGCAAATGGTCCGTGTTGGAACCTCGCCCGCCCAGTCTCTGGTAAGAGTATGTCCAGCCGGCACGCGAAACTTATATCTGTGATTTCGGCTGGATATTTCGGCTCCTATACCTTGTGATTCACTGGGCAGCTATACCTCGTGATTTACTGTGGCCGCTATACCTGGTGATTCACGGCCGTATGAGCGCCATCTGCCTGCCTTGCCGGCCAGCTTGCCGGGGAAGCAGCTGGTGTGTGTGTGTGTGTGTGTGTGTGTGTGTGTGTGTGTGTGTGAGGCTACCGTCAGCCTTAGTCTTTGCAGGCGAGAGAGAAGCCAACATCTTCAACTCATATACTTCAGTGTTCCGTGATTACCAGATGAAGATCTTCCTGTTAATGACTGTGTTTCTTGTTCGGAACACTGACTGCCCTTGCTGAGGCTTTCCTGCACTGTTCCCCGAGAACTGGGAGAGATTACTTCTTGTGATTTTGACAGAGAAGAATTTATATGCAACATTAGAGAGCAATTTTTTTCTTCGGAATACGTATATTGCTCGTAAGAACCTTGACTGTGATGTCACGAACCTTGAGCACGACGGCAAGACCTCCCCTGAGTATGATGGTGTAGCCTTTGACTTGACTCTTGGCCTCAGCTCAGAGGCCAGGCAGTCACAAGAATAGGTCGTATCATCGTGGACAATGATAGTATCATCGTGCTCAAGGGGGTCGTACCGTCGTGCTCAAGGAGGTCGTACCTTCGTGTTCAAGGGGGCCGTACCGTCGTGCTCAAGGAGATCGTACCGTCAAGGGGGTCGTACCGTCGTCCTGGAGGACTTAACTTCGAAATCGAAATAGGCAAATGGCAGGCCTGCTATTCGTAAACACATCTGTGGGCCGGCAACCTGTATCGCAAAACGCTAAAGTTTGTTTACAGGAAACATCCCGGAGTATTGGATATTGAAATCAGCTTGTTTTGCTCCGCTTAAGTGGACATGAACCGTTATTGCTTACAGAGAAGACCTACATGTATCGCCTGGATCGTAGGTACAAACATGTAGAGATGACCTTCTCCACTCGATATAGAATAACTGAATTATAATGATGTATGAGGATCGTTTCTCTAGTCTGCTGGGGATGTTCTACCAAAAAATGGAGTCAAGGAGGGAGGGAGGGGATTTTCTAATATGTTACAAAGGGTGTAGGTGTTAGTACCGATGCTTGGTATAGAGTGAGCGTATTGGCATGGTTATATAACGTGTAGTACTGTTATACCGTCTGTGTTTGCATGTGGTGTTTTACTGTTTGGTATTGGTACAGCGTTATCGTGTGGAGGTGATGGTATTCTCCTAGTCTATTCTGATATACTGTATGGTATTGGTAGACCGTTAGAGTATGGTCGTGGTACTGTACTGTTCAGTGTTGGTATACGGATGGGGTATGGACATATGTGGTGATGCACTGTTTGACGGGAAGTGGGTGATTACACACACACACACACACACACACACACACACACACACACACACACACACACACACATATACACACACTCACAGCAATTCATATAAGTTAGACGTTTATGTCTTTTATGACATGACCTGGCAGATTTTATAGGGTGAGGGTCAGGCATGGCTATCATAAAAGAAGGATGAGGAGATATAGAGGAAATGACGACATGTTAGAGGAGCTTAACCACATTAAATGAAGGAAAAAAGATGTTAACGATAAAAAAAAAAAACCATTGACGAAGAGATGGGTTAATTTTTGAATAGAAAACATAATAGGCGAAGAATGAGGGAAACTGTCAAATACGTTACTGAAAATGATACACATTGTATGTATTTGTTAAGGAATAAGATGTTAGTCGTTTGATGAATTGGCAGTAAGACGAAGGAGAGTCTGAGCAAGTGGGAAGATAAGACATAAATAACTGGTACTAGAAATGTTAGAAGGGAACGAAAGATGATAACCGGGGAAGAAGAAATAAGGGAGAAGATTTAAGGATAAGATGTGAAGAAGGAAAGAAAAACCAGACAATGAGTTGAGGTGTGACACGCTCCACGTCATTAGAGTTGACTGGTCTTTAACCCCGCGGCACGTAACGAGGCTAACGAGACGCCGCCGCCACCACTACCACCAGCGCCAGGAAAATTAACTTTTACAATGACACAGAACCTGGAGGATATCTGGCGGAAAGTAGGACTCCCTCCACGGTCGACTCCCGGCGAACTTAATGTGGACGTTTAATTGGTGTGCATTCTCGATGTGCCTCCTCTCTCTCTCTCTCTCTCTCTCTCTCTCTCTCTCTCTCTCTCTCTCTCTCTCTCTCTCTCTCTCTCTCTCTCTCTCACTCAGTTCTTCCCAGAACCTATCCAGTCATCGCCCCCCAGGCGTTTTAAGCCGTGAGTCGCGTTAATACGTTTGATTCTTTGTTATTTTTCATCTGACTCTATCCAGCCTGTTGCCTGCCTCAGCTCCCGCCCCACTCCTGGTAGACGCGGCCTTTCCATTTTGGTCTGTGTCACCCTTTGTCATGGTTATGCTTGACCTTAACCTGCGAACCGCTTACACACTTAGTGTGTTTACCGCCGAGTTTCGGGTTTTCTTCGGTCGCTTGTGTGGGTCAAGTTGTAACATTTACCAAATTCACTCAATAGATGGCGTTGTACAAGTTATTGGCCTGAGTGCCACCACCCATCGGCCGCATTTACTCAATAAATGGCGTTGTGAGGGAAGTTACCCGTCTGAGTGCCTCCCATTAGCCAGGACAGAACCACCAGTTGGCCTGGGTGCCAGCGGCTGCCAGCCAATGCCATTACTCTTACCGATCCGTTCCGTCCCTTCCACCAGCCCTGTCATATTCCAATCATCTTCATCCCCGACCCCTCCTCCCTCCTCCACTATCCCACGCCAAACAAAATCGTTACAGATAGCACCATTTCATAGCTAATGTGTAGACATTAACGTCCTTATTGGTCGTTACAATAAGTATTATTATTGCTGACTGTGTGGTTTTTATTCATTTTTTTTCCCTCTTAGGACGGTCAAATGTTATTGTGTAGAAATACGAGCGCGGGTGGAGCCAATAAGGTTATTTGGTTTTCTTTTGGAAGATATTTATCTTGGGCCGAATGCAAATATAGGTAAGAGATATCATCTTTCGAGAAATGATTCTGAGTCTTCTATATATTTTCTATTTTCTTTGTAACGTGTGCAACTTGACGTATATATGTTGTATATTGCTTAGATGAGAAGACACGTTATCCTAGCCTTCCATTGTGGTTTAACCCTCAGTTTTGTGAAGTGTTCATTCTTCATTTCGCATTTCCCCCCTCCCCTCCTCCCTCAGCATTTGCAATTTATTTGTTCTTTTTAGCCTTTCCTGTTAATTCTCACTTTTTTCATTTACATTTCTTCCCCCACGATTTTTTTTTCTTTTAGCATATACCGTTTATTTCCCGTTTTCTCTATCATTTGCCGTTCATGGGCAATGTTTTTGCGGGCCAAAGCAAGCGCGCCGACGAATTTAAATTGATGAAAGGACGAAATTTATCATTGCCTCCAGGGGAATCGAACCCACGATGTCCACTTTCCCAAGCGTCATCTCCAGTCCATCTTGGCCATTCTTACTCGCATCCATCAACTGGGGATCAGTCTATCTGAGGCTGAACATGAGAGAAGACGTTCGCACACACGTGCGTCAGTAATGTCTGGGGAGATAAGGCAAGTGCGTCAGTGACGTCTGAGGAGATAAGGCAAGTGCGTCAGTGACGTCTAGGGAGATAAGGCAAGTGCGTCAGTAACGTCTGGGGAGATAAGGCAAGTGCGTCAGTAACGTCTGGGGAGATAAGGCAAGTGCGTCAGTAACGTCTGGGGAGATAAGGCAAGTGCGTCAGTAACGTCTGGGGAGATAAGGCAAGTGCGTCAGTAACGTCTGGGGAGATAAGGCAAGTGCGTCAATAAGGTCCGGGGAGGTAACACAAGTGCGTCAATAACCTGGGTCATTGTGTTGCTCGTAGTGGCCCCAATATCCCAGCTCTGACCTTTGACCTTTCGCCGGCGCGCTTTGGCCCAGCCGGCGCTCGTAAGATGGTCGGCTGCTGCATCTCACGACCCGGGGTCTGGCGGTAAGGTCACCTGCCTTGACCCCTCCTTGAGCACTCCGGTATGATGGCCTGGCCTTCGATTTGACCTTAAGTAAGGTCAGGTCAAAGGCCAAACCCATCATACCCAAAGGTAGTGGAGTCGTGGAGTCGTATTCAATGGTCGTGTCTTATGGCTTATAGGGTTTGACCTTTGACCTGGCCGTCGCAAGGACTGACCCCCAGAAGTCTGCTCGACTGATGCTATATGTCATCTGTATGAACCCCCACATGTAAGGTCAGGAGGTTGTGGAAACCCTGGATTTATGGGGTTGAAATTCTGGTGGGAACCCCGGATGTAAAGAGGGTCGAATTCCAGATGACCGTCGTGGATTTAAGGGGTTTTCAATTCGTGATAGCCACCCTAGATTTAAGGGCGTTGAATTCCTCGTAGGATCCCCGGATATAAGGGATCATGATATGAAGCCACGAACTACGGTTCTCTACCTGAACCAGAGACGTTTGCTCACTGATGTTAACCGGGGCCATAATGTGATAAACCGTTGATTAAAACTACGGTGTGAGGTGCCTTATGTGCTGTAAACCACGTATGTATGATGTAAAATCCAGCTTTGTGTTGAATCACCGATGTAAACTCCGTGTATACGGTGCTGAATCATGGATGTAAACTCCGGGTATAAGGTGCTGAATCACTGATGTAAACTCCGTGTATACGGTGCTGAACCATTGATGTAAACTCCGTATATACGGTGCTGAATCATTGATGTAAACTCCGGGTATATGGTGTTAAATCATTGATGTAAACCCAGGGTATACGGTGCTGAATCACTGTTGTAAACATCGGGTTTACGGTGTTGAGTCCGATCGTCCCGATATATCTCATAGTGATACCTTTGGTTTAGATATCGGCTCGGGTGAATGAATCGTTCGGTTGACTTTGTCCTAGTTAGCGAATTTCGGTTGATTGAACCTTTCCTGGTGAGTCGTTCGTTTGACTGGCTCATGTTCAATAGACCGTCCTGAACATCGAGTTCTATAGTGTACGTAGATTATCATCCGCTTAATGGGCAGGGAGAGGCCGGGCGACCGGGCAACCAATGGGATTTTTCGTTTGATGTTGGATTTACGTTGTAAGCTGTTTGACGAGTTTGGGCGAGAAAAGTCACATTTTTTTCTGTGAATTCTAAAATGAAATATATATTTGTATACGTACAATCATATATATATATTTTCTTTCTTTCTTTCAAACTATTCGCCATTTCCCGCATTAGCGAGGTAGCGTTAAGAACAGAGGACTGAGCCTTTGAGGGAATACCCTCACCTGGCCCAATTCTCTGTTCCTTCTTTTGGAAAATTAAAATAAAAACGAGAGGGGAGGATTTCCAGCCCCCCCGCTCCCTCCCCTTTTAGTCACCTTCTACGACACGCAGGAAATACGTGGGAAGTATTCTTTCTCCCCTATCCCCAGGGAAAATATATATATATATATATATATATATATATATATATATATATATATATATATATATATATATATATATATACATATATACATATAGTGTCGTGTTGTGTAGTGTCGTGTTTCTGTATTCAAATGTAGGATACTCTCCTGGTCTCGAGTGCACAGACTATATAGAGCGGAGCTAGAGTGACTCACAGTACACTTACAGACATAAGCATTTGTATTGCACACACACACACACACACACACACACACACACACACACACACACACACACAATACTGGTGTTCCTACCTGCCTGGCTCAGTAGCGGTGGTATGGGCGCTCAGGCTCAGACGTGCTCAGTATGTTCGCTCTCGTGGACTCTGAGAGGAGGATGTCACAGGGAACAGGGAGGGGGGAAAGGGGAAATGGAGAGAGGGGGAACGGGAATGGGCCAGAACGAGCCGTCGTTGGTTAAGGAGAGGGAAGTGAAGGGAGAGGGTGGCGAAGAGAGAGAGGGAGGGAGATACGGTTGAAGGACGTGGGATGTGAGGGGGGAGACTGGGGCAGTCAGTGGCTGGTGAGGACGTGTGTTGTGGGAGGACCATCCAAGGGCATTGGAGGCTGGACGTGTTCTGTGGGAGCGTTACTTGTGGGAGATACTGTGGGATGGGGGCGACTATTGTGGGAAGAGCTACTGTGGTTGAGTTACTTTAGAAGTAAGACCTGGTGGGCGGCCAGCCTGGGGTGTTCTGTGATGCCTTTTGTGGGTTGTCGTAGTTTGTTTATACTAACAACACCTACCTAATTAGTCGTGCCTGTGTGTATGCCCACTCTGATGTATTTACATGGATGCCATTGTTTGTTATTTGTGTTCATATATTATTTTTTTACCTTGAATGTTTGCGATTAAGTTATTGCTCCCGGATTTTTAAATGGGGTCTCCTTCCATCCCTTGATCAGCGGGTGGCAAGATTTTACAGCCAAGGAAGAGAAAGCCTCAACTTGCCCAAGCGGTGTGGTAGACACCTACTGAGTTCGACGGTGCAACCCTCAGGTATTATAGATAAAGATATGATAACTTGTCTATGGAGATTAGAGTTTATTGACAGTGGATGATGATGAAAAACAAATGTGTTGTTCTTCCTCGTATGTCATTCTGATAAATTGTAGTATGGGTCGTAAAGTTCCGTCTTTGTATCAGAGCTGGTACAACGGTCGAAAAGCCAAGTTATTATTGTTAAATCGCACTGGAATATCCTTGATATTCATGTCATATGTAGTTCCATTAAACAGAGGGTTAACTGAAACCTATATCTCCGAATTCCTTGGAGAAAGTAAAGATAATCAGAGTTACACGAAAGGTCGTGTCACAATGGAATACCTGGAGTTTAGTCCCCCATAAAGATAGCCCAAGTTTTCTTTCGTTTGACGTGGAAGAATATGTTGGTATCCGCCCCACACTGCACATACGTCGCTGGAATCATTCTATCACACACTATCTACCTCGTCTACCTCGTCCTTCAGTTGTCCATGGGAGTTGTATCTATGCAGTAATTATCAGTTTAATACAAAGCTTAAATATAATTGATCGTCCCAGCCGGATATATGTTCGTCTTTACCTCACCTTTGGCATTACATGGCTTGTTTGAAGCCTGTTTACCTCACCTTTGCCACTATTTGATTTGTTTGTCACTCCTGTTTTCATGTAGGGTAAACAGAGTTGAGGAAGATCAGAAATGGTGATGATATGCACGATGATTGACCAATGGTGTAGTTAGGATGCATGTCTGTAGTGATAGAACAACCAGAGTACGTAAACATGAAATTAAGCAAGAACCTTGTTAGATAAGACATGAAGTAGTTTTATAGCAAGTGAGATGTGGATGAATGACGTAGACAAGATTTTATGAGACTGTGATTGTGGAGAGCATACAGAATCTATAGAGCTGTTTGATAGAAGAGAATGTTCAAGAGATGTGGGGCCTTACGACTGGAGAACCTACTCTTCGTACAGTACACATCGGTCCTTACACATAAGCAGCAACATTCTGCGTGAACAAGGATGTACATACGTGTATGTGGAATGGTGAATGTGAAAAGTCGTACAGATGCATGAGACGGGGTATGTCCATGGGATGGTTCCGGTGGAGCAGACCCATATGTCAAACTGGGCGCTGAGTGAGGAGGAGGCACATATCTGCTTCAGGTGAGGACGTCCTGACGTTGAGACACGGTTGCTGCAGCTGCACCACACAGTTAAAATGCCTACCTCCCTCAGTCAGTCGGTCACTTCAGCGCAGTTGAACTAGACGGCCCAATGCAGCTGAGCGAGAAAGTGCAGGGATTTCATTCCAGCTGTAACAGACAGTCCAGCAACCGAGGTGCTTCATTCATTATCCCTCTGAAGGTTCTCCACTTGGACATCTACCAGTCATGTCAGAGATTCTTACACCAGAGATGTATACGTACCTCAGCCTCTACACCAGCTGGCTGAATCCTGCCTCACACTTTGTTCACCGTTGTTATCAATATTCAGTATTCGTAGTGAAGTGTTCATCCACTTAGACCACAGGTGTAACTCCTCAGGTTAGTTCAGAGTAGCTGAACTGGTTAGTGAGGCCACCTAAGGTCAAAGACGTCGTCCCTGCCAGTTGAGCGTCCTTGTAGTCGCCTAGTTTACCGTTAGTTTCATGTGTTAGTTTGTCGGTATTTCTGTAGCAGGAGAGATGGTACGATCCCTTGATGTATGAGAAGGTACAGTACCGTGTGTGGTTAGCGGCCCGCCCCACCGTGACTGTGGAGGCCCAGTACAATGACAGTCCCCGCTGCAGCGCGCCCGGAGGAGATTAAGCCAGCATAACTGGGACGGAGGAGATAAACCCGCTTGACGTGTTCATTGGGGATTACGGTAGGGCTGGCAGCGGCGCTGAGAGAGAGAGAGAGAGAGAGAGAGAGAGAGAGAGAGAGAGAGAGAGAGAGAGAGAGAGAGAGAGAGAGTATAGGGATGGGAGGATTCGATTCGAAGTTACAGGGAGGGAGGGAGGATGGCAGGGTTGGGGAGGGTGATGGGTTGGCTGGAGGAACCGGATGTAGAGAGTAGGATAAATAGGAGGCAGGGAAACGCAGGGATGTATGCGTGTATTTCCGTACGTATACGTTGTATTCAAAAGTCACCAACAGGTAGAGGCCGCACCGGACATGAGACGTACAGTTGAGAAATGATATGTCACAGGGGCTCTTTATAATACTGCCGTCGTCCGCGTTACCATTCGTCCTGCCCAGAGATAGTCTTCCTTTGTAAAGGGAGAACCAACTTTGCCCGCGACCTTCAGGATACCTAATTTGATTTTTTCATCGTACACTGTTCGTCCCTGACACTGTCTGAGCTCCGTATATACTGCAGAAGCTGGTGGCACACACATCTGCGTTGGCTGTGAGGTCTTGAGACACACTGCCCTCAGCATATTGACACACTCAGTGTGTCGTCTTCCTGAAGACCCCTCGAACATCTCCCTCTCTCTCTTTCTCTCCCCCAAGATCTCTTTATTCTCCCTCCGCTCCCCGAGGTGTGCTGAGGGGCATTCAGGGGACGGCATTGTCCTCCCTGAGGGCTAATTACCCTTTGAGTGTCCACCATAATGGGTAAGGGAGCTCAGGTACTAATTACTTGGCCGTGGCTTCACCGCCCTTAAATTGTCCAGCCTGCTTGACTGAAGTGGCTGCCATATTGTCTATCACTACAGTTACGTATGTGACGCGAGTGTGTCACGGTTACAGGGAATGACCTTTGCTTTGACTCGCGTCAACACGGCTGTCGCATCTGTCTCTATGTCTGGTTCATGGATGGTGGTTACTCTTGTGGGAGGTAGTGATGGTGTCGCCTCTACTCCCCCGTGATTAAAGTATCCGAATTTTTTTTTTTGAGGAGCGCTAAGAGAGAGAGAGAGAGAGAGAGAGAGCATGGAGGAGGGAAGGTTTTCAAGCGGCAGGAGGGGCTGCTAAGATGTCTTGAATCCAATAAAGATCACAGGAGGTCCTCTGTCTTCACACTCGAGCTCTGAGCCGTCTCATTACATGCACCCTCCACCCCCACACACACACACCCACACCCCACCTCACTCTCGCATTCTCTCTTTCTTTCCCACTGTGCGCGCTACGTGCTAGACGTGTGTCAGGGAAAGTTTTCTTATAGGTACTCGTAGGTAGGTCTCTCTCTCTCTCTCTCTCTCTCTCTCTCTCTCTCTCTCTCTCTCTCTCTCTCTCTCTCACACACATACAGACGTATTTATCTCCCTCGCACACTCGCTTCTCCTCCGCGTCTCTTCCATTCTCATCATCCCCCTACATTATTACATTCCTCCCTCACTTACTCCCTTCTCTCTCTCTCTCTCTCTCTCTCTCTCTCTCTCTCTCTCTCTCTCTCTCTCTCTCTCTCTCTCTCTCTCTCTCTCTCTCTCTCTCTCCATCATGTGCAGCCTCCGTCCACTGACTGGGTTGGCGTCTGGGAGGAGACACCGGAGCGTGCCGTCGCTTCATGGCAACTCCTGAGGGAAGATCTCGCGATATTTTGAGAATCCCAGTACCAGAAATACACCCCCCCCCACCCCCACCCCCCAGGGGAGGGGGGGGAATATAGTCCAGGGCACGGGAGAGACGCCCCTCCCTCCTCCCTCGTCCCTCCTCATCTCACGCCCTCACTTTGTCCCCTCTGGTAAAGGGACGTAAGGGGGATATTTTTCCGTCGTCCACGTCCCCGTGGTAGGACCATTGTGCCGTGAGCTTCGCTGATAAAGCTACAGTGATATATTTTTCCACCAGAAGTTTCGTCTTTGATAACTCGGAATATATTCATATTTTTCAGGAGGCTGAACCTCAGACTTACTTATTCTGACAATAGTATTAAAAAGTTTCTCGTCATTTTTTTCTTTTTATTCTCGAACACTATTTTTACTCGCGTAGTTTGTCAAATGCATCAGAAAATGTAGATACTTAATCATATATATATATATATATATACATATATATATATATATATATATATATATATATATATATATATATATATATATATATATATATATATATATATATATATATATATATATATATAATTAAGCATCTACGTTCGAGTTTATGGCCAGTTTTTTGCGGTATGATTCAAAGTTGAACATTTATTGTTTTTTCTTGTTGAAAACCATCAGTGTCATGTGGACCATATTAGCAATATAGGTACATCGTCGGCAGTGTTAACTCTGTTGATGGCGTGCGCATAAGTAGCATCACCAAGGCTGCTGGCATCGCCACGTATAGATTGATGGCCAGCGAAATTTCGCGGGGCGTACTGGCCGATTTATTGTGCCGATAAAATTGGCCCGATATTGGTGCCGCTCCCACCCAGTCCAGTGTGATCAGTTGCTCTCTGTCAGTGGACGCTATTCTGATTAATACGTTGGTAAAAAGGTGTACCTCTTCTCTACATAGATTCGTCTAAGATAGATAGGTATATAGTGAGTATTAAACTTATGAGACGTTGCCAGAAGGTAAGACACGACCGTAGCGATGGAAGATAATAGAGTGACGATGAACGAGCCGTGTGAGCTACGTGTGGTTGTCAGGAGTTATGTTTGAGATACAGGGATCGTGTGTCTGTCGACTGAATGCCAGCAGTCAACGCGTGAGTGAGGCGGAGAGAATGGACACCTACCTGTGCCAGAGGAGTGAAGCCTGACCACCACTAAGGCAGGGAGAGGTCGGGGTTTAACATTTTAACATTCATCATTTAACATTCATTATTACCGGGAATCGTGTGGCCCGACACTTGGTTCGACCTTATAACCTTCCCCTCGTTATGACAGTGAATATGATATTGCTAAATGCTTCTGCTTATTTCAGGTGGTTTAACTTAAACCACGAGGGCTCTGTCGTGGTTTACAGTTGTTCAGATATATGCAGGGTCTGAGCACTTTGTTAAGAGTGACTTGTAAGTAAAAACCAGGGTTTGGTGATGTGTTCATCGTGGATGATGATACAGCATGAGGAAACTCGGTTCCAGGTGACCTTACTCTGACCTTACAACCTCTTGAGTTCGACTATGAGACTCTTGACCTCCACTGGAGTAACCATATTCTCTCCAAAGGACACTGGATAACGCTTCAGGCTCCCCACCTCTTGATCTGCTACGGTTAGGTTAGGTCTCTCTCTCTCTCTCTCTCTCTCTCTCTCTCTCTCTCTCTCTCTCTCTCTCTCTCTCTCTCTCTCTCTCTCCCACCTCACATCCCCCGGTTCCGTCTCATCGTAAGTTTTCTTTAGGGACATCATTACTCCCGGTCTGCGAGAGTGGGCGTGGAGATTACCGTGGGTTTCACGTGGTGCTGAGATTTAGCAATATGAAGGAAAGTTTTTAAGGCGTTTGAGCCTCAAAGCAGGATCGACCTTCCTCCCCTCTCATCCCCGAGCTGCCCAGGTTGGTGTGGTCTGCATACCAAGATGTTTTTAACCTCCTTAACCCCATTCCTGCTTCGCTGGCTGGCTGGTGTGTGGGTGACTCTCTCTCTCTTGCTCGCGCCTTCGTATCCCTTAGTGGTGGTCCAAGAGATATCCACGTGCTGCTGTGTGGACAGCCAGCTGCACTCAGCCCGCACACATCTCGTGAGCAAGATGATTAAAACCTTCCATTACGAAGCCAGATTGTCACAAGAGGTGTTCTTCATTCCCTGTCGACCTTAGCTCCCAGATGATTGCCTTCCCTAACCTCTGTGACAGCATCTGGCGGTAATAAAAGGTGGATGGAGCTGAGATGAAGTACGCTGAGTTACCTTTATCAATCGTGCAGGTGAAAAACCGTATCTTTCTCGTCGCGGACAAATTCTTTATGAGCAAGTTATAATGGAGTCTTGCTGGCGGCAGCTCGGTCGCGCCAAAGAACGAGTGTAATTAGAATTATGATTACGGTAAGGAGTTCTACATCCGTAAACCCCCATTTTCCTTGATTACCATTGGTGCCTTGTGAGGGGAGGGAGCTTCACACTTGTATACGTGTGTGTGTGTTTGTCCTTAGCGGCCGAGCGACCGGCACACAGCGTCGTTTGAGCTCAGGCACCGTCAGGGGTGGTGGCGGGGGTCCTCCTCCTCCTCCTCCGTCGTTATTTCAAACGCCGCTCACGTCCTCATGTGTTGGCCGCGGTTTGACCCGCGGCGGAAGAAAATGGGAAGGTTGCTGCCGCTAGTCCACAAGTCCGCGGTGCAGGTACTACTTATTATATCCCCGGCGCAGTGCCTGGCCTCTCTGGTTTTCCCCCGTGTAGCGCCAGGCTCATAGTTTCTTACACACACACACACACACACACACACACACACACACGCCTTACCAAATTCATGGAAGCGAGAGAGAAATAATTTACTTTATGGAACTTTGATGTCACGTTAATGAATATCTTCCATCAATAAATTCTCTCAATTCCATTTTAATTGGTTCTTTACCCCCAGCTGAGTGGCTAGTAATATACTGGGACGATATTCTAAGACCACACCTCAAGCAGAGCCACCGTTCCTTTGTCTTCCCGGGGATTTAACTCGTCATTAGTGCTATTCTGATTCCTGTAGACTCGCTCGTTACACAGGGAAATGATATTTTAGGATTCTGAAGTCATTATACTCATGTGTTTGGTTGAAGGTTCTTATTTGAAGGTCATTTTTTTCAGTGACATTTTAAAGAAATTTAGAAAAAAACAGTCGATTTTCTTTATCGTTGCTATGAATTGTGTCATTTTTTTCCCCCACGAGAAGCTTAAGCAGTTGTAGTTGTCGTTCTAAAAAGTTGCTTGTTTGTTGGCTTTATGTTTGTGTGGTGAGGAGGTATAACCTCACTTTGTCTCATGTTCATGGATGACCATGACAGAGATGCTCCTCATTTTGTCCCGTCAGATATAGTGGGACGGGCCACTGGCAGAAGACGGAAAAATTCCCTCGACCTTTGTGTAGAATTTTCAACACACACCTTCCAGCAAGTAGCCTTTGCCCGCTGAACAAACCCGTGGGAAGGTGTGTGTGTGTGTGTGTGTGTGTGTGTGTGTGTGTCCCAAGAACCAACACCATCTTGGATAGCCTGTTGACGCTGGTGACGTCACAAAGGCCCGTCCAGTCCTAGACGAAGGCGGGAACAAGGAACAACAACAACAAGAACAACAGTGATACTTGAACCTGGGCGAACGTACCTGCCCCCTAGCGGCACCGTGGCCAACTGCTGCTGCATGTCGTCCCGGATAGAGAGCTTACAATCAATAAATGAGAGCGACACCCACCCCCTCCTCCCCCCCCCCTTTGTCCTTCGTTGATAATGGAAACATTAAGGCAGGTGGAGAGTGGGCATTGATGTCCAACCTTCCTTCGTTAGTAAGGGAGAATCGTAATATATTAACGAGCGGGGGCATGACAGGCTCTTTGATAAACGGCGAATTAATTAAGCCTTCCAGACACCAGGACCCAGAATATATATATATATATATATATATATATATATATATATATATATATATATATATAGAGAGAGAGAGAGAGAGAGAGAGAGAGAGAGAGAGAGAGAGAGAGAGAGAGAGAGAGAGAGATAGAGAGAAGTGTTGGTATTTACATTGTGAAAATTATACTAAAGTTATACTAATGAAAACCATCAACTTTGATGTACCAAGTCTTTATTTTCCATTTTTTATGACTTAACATTTCATAATTTTTTTTTTTTTGGCTTTGTGATTTTCGGTGTCGGTGATGATTATTTACATCATACATACATAGTGCAACATATATACATACGTACATATATAGATACATGATACATGGAATCACAACAAATGCGTGACATTGTAAATGCAGAAACACCACTAGGAAAAGTGAAGCCTAAGCGCTTTCGTGTATTACCACAGCCAGTCCTCTGAACGTGTGGTACTACACGAAAGCGCTCAGGATTCTCGTGTCTCCTTTTGATAGTAGAGTTTTCACACTTACATACATGCGCACGTACACTCACATAGTGTGTGTGTGTGTGTGTGTGTGTGTGTGTGTGTGTGTGTGTGTGTGTGTGTGATTTCACCATATCATGAGTGAGGCTGCGTCTGGAGCATGGTGTAAGGATGGAACCCAACCACACAACCACACAGTCATATGTATATGTCCTGAACGTTGCTGTACATCCAATTTATCTCTCCCGCATTTTGATCACCTCGTGTTCATAGCTGGAGATTAATGGTAATAATATAATAACAATAATATTTGTGTTATGATGATAATGATATAGTTATTTGATTAATCATAACCAAAGCGGAAAGATATGTATGTAAAATACATGTCACATAATAAGGGAGAATATGTGCGGTTCAACAGACAGTCATTACATATGCACTGAAGTGAAAGTTGGTATATAACACCTGGCGACAGTGGGTGACCGTGAGGAGGGTGTGGAAGCGGACGTCCTAAACCTCCGTGACAGTATTGTCCGTGTGGCTTCTTCTGTAAATGTTAAATATTGACCAGAGATTCTGTAGCATCACTGTAGCTCCAGATCCAGACGAAGGGGCCATGTCTTCCTCCCCTCGTCATCTCAAGCCTCGTACATTCTCTGATAACCTAATTGCTGATGGTTTAGAATTCAGTTTATCTTTTTTTTTCTACTCTAAATTTAATTAAAGCAAAATAAACTTTTTACAGACTCTTCGTAGCGTTTGATACGTTCAGAAACGGCGAAAGTATTTAGATATTTTGTTGAGGTTAAAATTGCGAGTCGTTATTTTATTTGTTAATTATTTACTTTCTTTTTTTTTTACTCTCAGTATGAGTTCCCGGTGATCATACCAGGCCTGGGATAAAGAAAGGTGCTCAGGGACCTCGAACCTGCCCTTCTCTCTCTCTCTCTCTCTCTCTCTCTCTCTCTCTCTCTCTCTCTCTCTCTCTCTCTCTCTCTCTCTCTCTCCCGGCCTTTGTTTATGTCCGCTTGTCAGGCTTTATTTGTCTAGTGTGTTTGCTCCGTGAATGAAGGCGTCCCCGTGGGGAGATTGCAAGTCTACAAATAAGCCGACATATATACGAGAGCAGCTATTCTGCCTGGGAGAATTTCGTTACGTGGACAGTAGAGAATTTTGATGAATTTTCAGAAGTGATCCTGTAACGCACATTGACATCACTTACTGATTATGTCCGTTTTTAGTTTTATTTCGTTGTTTCCCTTTTGATTTTTGGATTTTCTTTAAAGGTTAATACCCCACAGCAACTATCTTTTGCTTGTTTACGGAGTGGTTTTTACGGAGATGTGATATATTGAGTGATAATATCTGCAGTTTTTCAGTGTTTAGTATTGAAGTCCCACGTATGTAGGGAGGCGGCTGGAAAACAAATTACTATGGTATAGTGCGACGGTCGAGGAGGACCACCAGTGACTGCCGTTAACGGTGTTATTCTCCTACAGTGTGAATAGGTCTCTCGCCCATACCGCGTCATTGCTGATAGTGGTATAAACTTCCCGACCGGCAGTTCCCCAGTTGAGCGTTGCCGGGTACCTTGTGTCCGGGGGATCAACGTGACTTGAAGCATGTTTACCGCTTCTTTACTAACGATGACACCTTCTCCTCCCTTCCTCTTCCCTCTTCCTCCCCCTCTTCCTCTTCCTCCTCTTCCACCTCTTCTGTTAGGAATGAACGACCTTAACTTCAGTGTGACCCTTGAAGGGTCAGGTCGTAGGCAAGGCCCATCGTGAATGCGAGTCGCATCGTCGTGTTTTCGTGCTGTGATAAGTTGCAGGAGGGCTAAAATCTCACGGATCTGCTACACTTTCACTCGTTCACGAACGCCCGGTGTACGCCAACCAACCACCACCAGCATTCAGTGACGCAAGAACGTAAAGCGTACAAACAGAGCCACCACTCACGAACGTAAAGCTTACGCCCACCCACCACACACGACCGCCCCAGGACCACAGCGCTGGAAGCCAGTGAATGGCGAGGTCTCCAGAGTGCCAGTAAAAGTGGAGAACACTGAGAGAGGAGGAGGAGGAGGAGGAAGAGGAGGTAGAGAAGGAGGAGGAGGAGGAGGAGAAGGAGGATGGGATGGAGAGGGGTATGTAGGAGGTGAGGAAGGTGTCGCTGCATCAGGACGTCAAGGAGGAGGTGTGTGTGTGTGTGGGTGGTGGTGGTAGAGAGGATGGGAGAGGAGAGGGGAGGAGGGTTAGGGTGCGTCGCCGCTTGACACACAACCCGCCTCTGCTTCGCTTGCCTTTTGTCAACACTCTCCCACCCTCGGGGACGCCAGCCATTTTGAGGACAATATCTTTTAACCTTTTGCGTTGTGGAGGTTCTTGATACAACTGCTGAAGCAGCGCCACCAGGTCGAATGGCTTTTTTCATATTTTCGTTTGTGTGTGTGTGTGTGTGTGTGTGTGTGGGAGGGAGGGAGGACCGAAAGACTTTCTTTTTTACTGTTTTATTTTTTATGGGTTATCGTTCTTGTACAAAAGTCAAGACCCACTTCTACGTACACACTCCATAGGGACAGTGAAACCCTCTACCACACACACACACACACACACACACACACACACACACTGTCATATGGTGACTAAAACCCCCACAGTTATTCCTCCAGCGATTAGATTTACCGGCGACATGTCCTATAGACGAACGGATGTCGTAAAACACATCCCACCCGTGGGGCATTTTCTTTTAGGCCTCCCAAGAGGGGTGGTTTGTGGTGCGGCACGTCCCACCAGCTTTTGTGGCCTGTGCCGGACACGCTGCCCACTCCTGTGTGGCGCGCTGCGCGGAGGGTGGAATACAGAGGTGAAAGGTAAAAGTTGAAAGCTGATAAAGATATTCCGCTCTGTACATCGCACGTTGTTTTGGTGGAATACCTAATTAGCTATCGCATATACAATTATTTTTCGCGGCATGATAGTCAGATGCATACATTTTTTCCTCTCTACAACAGTTATTTTTTCTTTAAAGTAAATTGGTGGATATGCTGAGCGAAACTTAAAGACGAGCCTTTTATCAGGGCTTTTGGTCTCCCTAAAGATGAGCCTGGCTGCTGCAACAGACTGTATTATCACAACGTTGTGTGTTAACCTTAGCTTATATGACAAGGTTCATCTGCCGACTGAGGAAGCATCGACATAGCTAACGTGCTGATGGAATGACCTGGAAGCCACGACGAGGACAATCCAAAGACAAAAGAACATGTATGCGACGTGGGTGTCGAATGTGTTCCGAATGTTTGATGTTTGAATACATCGTTAATTATCTATTTGGGTGAAAAAAAAATATTTTCTATAACAGTATTATTTTTTTTTAACATTTCTAAGTCACTGGGGCCATTTGGTTCTACCGTCACTTAGAGAGAAGCTTGTAGAATAAAATGGCCGTGAACAGCCTTTTCATCCAAATAACAGAGTGCCGCCTCTAAAAAGAAAACGAGACGATACATAGCAGTTTGACAAGCCAGCTGGAGACAAATGACCTCAGTTAACGACCGTAATAGATCAACGTGGAAACGATGAGGCCAGATTAATGTTGTGTGTACCGTTTGTTAACACCATACGAGAGGCTCAGGGTAGGATGATAAGTGTGGTACTGCGCTCAGTGGATGATAAGTGTGGTACTGCGCATAGTGGATGATAGGTGTGGTACTTCGCTTAGTGGATGATAAGTGTGGTACTGCGCTTAGTGGATGATAAGTGTGGTACTGCGCTCAGTGGATGATAAGTGTGGTACTGCGCTCAGTGGATGATAAGTGTGGTACTGCGCTCAGTGGATGATAAGTGTGGTACTTCGCTCAGTGGATGATAAGTGTGGTACTTCGCTTAGTGGATGATAAGTGTGGTACTTCGCTCAGTGGATGATAAGTGTGGTACTTCGCTCAGTGGATGATAAGTGTGGTACTTCGCTTAGTGGATGATAAGTGTGGTACTTCGCTCAGTGGATGATAAGTGTGGTACTGCGCTCAGTGGATGATAAGTGTGGTACTTCGCTTAGTGGATGATAAGTGTGGTACTGCGCTCAGTGGATGATAAGTGTGGTACTTCGCTTAGTGGATGATAAGTGTGGTACTGCGCTCAGTGGATGATAAGTGTGGTACTTCGCTTAGTGGATGATAAGTGTGGTACTGCGCTTAGTGGATGATAAGTGTGGTACTGCGCTCAGTGGATGATAAGTGTGGTACTGCGCTCAGTGGATGATAAGTGTGGTACTTCGCTCAGTGGATGATAAGTGTGGTACTTCGCTTAGTGGATGATAAGTGTGGTACTTCGCTCAGTGGATGATAAGTGTGGTACTTCGCTCAGTGGATGATAAGTGTGGTACTTCGCTTAGTGGATGATAAGTGTGGTACTGCGCTCAGTGGATGATAAGTGTGGTACTGCGCTTAGTGGATGATAAGTGTGGTACGACTGAGTGCGTATCTGGTGCCTCCTGCACTTGCGTACGTGAGCCTGTATGATCTCTGATGATGAACGATATACGCATGTCGTACGCACTCACGACCGTATTTAAAGACATGGGCTTAGGGAAGCGTATTGGAAGCTGGGTAGATGTATGCGGAGAGTATGGTGTGTGTGTGTGTGTGTGTGTGTGTGTGTGTGTGTGTGTGTGTGTGTGTGTGTGTTGACTCGCGTTCTTATAAATCGTTTTTGCTTGTTTGTATGATGCTGGTATTGTAAACTATTGTGATTATTACACTTGTTCACTAAAAAAAAAAATCGTGTCTCAAGTTATTTGAAAATGTATTCCTATCTTTCTCAGTCCGGGAATGTCACGTCATGTTATCCACACTTCTCTGAACTTGACTGAATCCTTGATGGTTAAGATATGATCACTGGACCGCTCTGGTAACTCTAATAAAGTTAAGACGTAGCATGAATGAACTATGTCCTCTACCCTGGATGCTCGCTTCCCCCCTCAGATGTACGGCCAGGACACACCGCGTCTATCACACTTCGCTCTTGCATACATTACGTCAAACCTTCACTGAGGTTTTACATCCGGGTGCTGTGCCCACCTCTTAAACCCCGATGCGTCTCCGGTGACCCCGTAAATCCATACCCCGGTCTCAGATGTTCTTTCTGAGGCGCGACTTAACATCCGGGGAGGACGGACGACGGGAATCACGTCAGCTTATGTCGTGGCTGGTGTGTGAGGGAAGGGTGTTGTGTGTGTGTGTGGTATTGTAGGGCAAAACAGATACACACGCTCACGAGTTTGTATATATATATATATATATATATATATATATATATATATATATATATATATATATATATATATATATATTCGAAAATATGCTGTGGTGACTCATCAGGACTGAGCATTCTAAGGGGAAAAGAAAAAGGTCGACTGTGTCTCTGGCGATTGTATAATTGCTCCTTGAAAGAAGACTGTCTTTTTCATGGTCTCCCACGGGGCACGGGCCAAGCATCTTCCAGTCGTGGCCGTCTCCGGTGAAAAAGAAAGACAAGAAAGATAAGATATAAGAAAATACAATGAAGGAATTAATCAGAGCTCTGCATGTGTTTGTGAACCAGACCCTTAAATGTAGAAGGATTTTCGGAAGAGACGAAAGTACGAAGCAATATCGTTGAGAATAGCGTAGCGCGAAGTTAAATGGCTGTCTGGACGTGGAGGGAAAGAAGCAAACATGTATAGTTGGTCATTTCTCTGAGCTGCCAACTTTCACACGGTATATCTGGGATGGTTGTGGCACGCCGTGCTGCGTGACCTGACCTGAGCAGGAGGCACGCAATCAAGCCAACACTGGCCGGCAGAAAAGCTAAAGCAGTGAGAGAGAGAGAGAGAGAGAGAGAGAGAGAGAGAGAGAGAGAGAGAGAGAGAGAGAGAGAGAGAGAGAGAGAGAGAGAGATTCGTTTCTCAGAGAATAGGCCGAGATTAGGAATTGAAATGCAACAGAAAACGTCTGTTAGGGCCAACTACTGTTGGTTGAGCTTTGCAGTGAAGGAACGCGGACAAAAAAAACATCCTTGTCAAAGAGGGAATTGGACGACGAGGGCCCCTCCTCCTCCGTCAGATGTGCGAGCAAGCGCCTCCCTATGCAGGCGCTGACGGAATAACTCGCTAAACGACTTTAAGCGTCTCTTATCAAATGGGGAAATTCATTCCAGTTATGAACAGAATCCAACATTTTTTCAGCACGGTTGTTATTTGCAAGAGGTAGAATTATATATATATATATATATATATATATATATATATATATATATATATATATATATATATATATATATATAATGATGTAGAAGTGATTCATGCACTTGCAAGTGTTCAGATAAACCTTACTTATATTTGTCATATGAATGTGAGCTTGTGATGTAGAACTTGCATTCTGTTCATATGAATTTCCTCTAACTTGATGTTTCGTCTTTTATCTGACACACAATGGTATATACTTATACCCAAGACATGGTTGGAGGTTGAGTTATTCTGTGTTAAATATTTCCTTGTTTTTGGTATATCTTCTTGAATTTGTGATGCAAAGTGAAGCAGAACCTTAACGAAAAGTGTCGAGAAGTGTAATTCTGTAAATCTCATGCAGTGTGGGAGCTCATTTTCTCGGAGAAAATACCGTATTTAGGATTTGTGTAATTGTGTGTTGGAGAGCAGGACGCTCGTAAGGCGTATATAAATATGGATTTGTTTTAAGACTGTCAGTGTGGATGTCTGCAGCTGAGGGCAAGTGTGTGTGTGTGTGTGTGTGTGTGTGTGTGTGTGTGTGTGTGTCCTCAGGAGATTGTGGCGTTTGAAAATCTCTTGGCATGAGAAGGATACCTGTGCCACTCTCCTGGGAATATAATTAAGTGCAAAATGGACTGATTTCCGACCTTCCCGGTGAGCCTGCATGCCGAATTACTTCTTGCATGCCGTGTTTCGTGGCCTCATTTTTTTTTTTTCTAGTGGCCTCGTGATGGTTCCCTGACCTCGCCTGTGTCTGCTGCCTGACCTTGCCTGTAGTGGCCCTTCCGACCCTACCTATGACACTGCAGAGGGTTGGCTGACCTGCCGGGTACAGCATGTCATGACTGACCTCCTCTCCCGGAGGAAGAAGTTCTTGACAGACCCCCCTGGCAGGGGTGGCGTGTTGATTGACGTGTCCAGGTTGACCTGCTTGACCTTACCTGACCTGATGTTGAGTGCATGACACGGGTGGAGGGGCAGAGGAGGAGGAGGGGGAAGGCCTGGGTGTGCAGAAAGTTGGTGGTGGTGGACTATGGAGGGATCGTCCCTCACAACCTTCAACACGGGTGATGTTGACCCAAGCAGCCAACGTCTGGACACTCAAGATAACGCCAAGGGTTCCCGCCTCTTCTCCATCACGGGACCATGTCCTTCTTCCGGTCGTCTTCGCCTCGACTCATCAAGTTATTTAAGAACGCAAGGGACATGCCTGTGTGTGTGTGTGTGTGTGTGTGTGTGTGTGTTGGAAACTCTTCATGATGTCTAACACTTCTCTCTTCAGAATATAGATCATATGGTCTGGCATGTCGACCCTTTACTTGAAGACGAAAACTTTCTCCTCAGGATTCGGGAGCATGTGTAGTGTCGGGACGGAGTTGGCTGTGCATGTCGTTCAGAAACTTTGCCGTGCGTTAACCAGAACATAAGTGTTGATGTCGCGGTCATACACTTCAGTCCATACTTGTTGATCGTGTCGGGCAGATCGAACCAGCTTGAAGCATGTTAACTGCATCGTGACGTTAATCATTTTCCCTGTAAACGGAGAAAGAAAATAAGCATTTCAGCATGGCTGACTCTATTCATCAAAATTATTGCATGCTCTCTTTCATATACATTGTGCTTTAGAGACTGGATATGACTCATATCGCATGCTTGATAGTGCTTGCTGCTGCTGAGATGCCACCAGCATGTGTAGTGTAGATTGTAGGGCATAAATATTGTTAAGGTCTGCTGACGAGCGTTGCCAGCCATGTTTGGCCTGTACGGTCTACAGGCCCACCGGGCCAGGATGGCGGCGGGGCACGACAAGTACGCCAGCAGGACCAAGCTGAACAAGAAGCAGCGTAAGAAGTTGTTGCAGCAGCAGCGGGACGTGCGGGAGAGGCGGCGGAGGTCTCCGCAGCGCGCCAGCCAGTTGGACGTGAGGTGCGGCCACACCAACTCGGCCAGTAGCGTGCCGGCCGCCGCCCGGAAAGGGTCCCCGTGCCTCTCGCGTGCCTCCAGTGCGCTCAGCGATTACGTGCCCGTGTCGCGGTCTCGCTCACCCTTCAACCCGAGCAACAGCAGCCAGGGGAGCCCGCGGCGACCGCACGCCTCGCCTGGGGCTCCGCTCCGGCCCCAGCAGCACCAGCAGCAGCAGGGGGGCGGGGCCGAGGCCGGTATGGTCACGGCCAGTCTCGAGTCACTCGCCAGACTTTTCTCCTGTGTCGCCGTCAGCAAACCACGCCTTCACCACCGCTGCTACCACAACCACGCCATGCACGGGTGAGTCTCCCTCCTGTGTCCTTGTGCCATGCACGGCTGAATCTTCCTTGGGGTGGTGCCCTTACGCAGGCATGGATGTGAGTGTTTCTGAGATGCCCTCATGCACGGTTGATATTCCCTGGGGTTTTGGCCGTCATGCGGGCAGGGTTGCCTGCCTGTCCCTGGGGTATCTTCATGCACAGACGTGGCTAGTATACCTGGTGGTGCAGTCATGCAGATATATATATAGGTGAGTGTGTTCCTGTGGGAGATGGGTGTAGTCATGCACCTGGAACAGCCGTTGTGGGTGGGTGGGTGGGTGAGTGCCAGCCAGCCAGCCAGGCGGCCTAGAATCGTGTGTCATTTGCATGCAGTGTGTCAGTCAGTCACCGGGCCGTGACACACGGCCAGATCTTGCTCTTTGCCCCTCCCACCTCACCCTCCCATCATGTGGTACGTACGGCTCTACGTGTCATGTGAACCTGTGGCACGCATCTCGATGCTTGTCCTCGCTCACAGGTGAGTGTCTCATGCTGTTTCCCCACATAGTTTTGTTTTGCTCGTGTTGATGGTAGTGACTGGAGGAGCATGACATGGAAGGTGTCCGACTCACGACTGTTCCCACTCTCGACCATCTGTTTGTTGTCTTGTGGCCACACCTGGAGCTCCTAACCTAATGTTACACAACACTAGATTAGCAGCGAGAGCTGAATTCAAACCGGGTATTTTTTTTTCGCCTTATTTTGAATTCATACGTTGGGACTTATTCATTTTGAATTCATACGTTGTGACTTATTCATTTTGAATTTACATGTAGAGAGTTTTTTCCCATTGTAGATTTAAATCAAGGGATTTATTTTTTAAATTCTGATTTTAAACGTGATTTTTTTTCCTTCTAGATTTAATGTTCGATTTTTTTTTTCATTGCGTTCATTCAGCGGAAGTTGTAAAGGATGTTGCATGACTGAGTTGTTCGTGGACCTTGATGCTTCAAGAAATGTTGGTTATATTGAGAGGGCCCCCCTACCCCCTGTGAAACTGTCTTGCACGCGGGAGAGTAATGCTTGCACGCGCGTGCGTTAATGTTCTGACTATACATATATATACAGCATGTAAGAGAGTATGCTTGCACACACGTGCGTCCCTGATGCTTTCAGTGCACGTACGTGAAAGAATGATTAAATGCACATGGTGTACGTGAATGTATGTATTAGTACATGCACGTGAGAATTCACGATGCACACGTCCGTGTGTGTGTGTGTGTGTGTGTGTGTGTGTGTGTGTGTGTTATTTACGATAACCAGATGTCTCACACCAGGTTTATATCATGGTCGCTCTGAATCAACTCTCGTGTGAGCACGTTTTGGAATGGCCGTCAGTTGGACGTAAGAATATCTTCACATTTTTAGAAAATTGATTTCTTTTTTAGTCCCAGGACATCTATGTACATATGATTATACCTTTTTGTCTAACAATTATCATGATGTGATTTTTTTTTTCTGGCAAGGCTGAGCATTTTCTTTTCTTTGACCCCAGTTCGGGCATGTATTTTAATGGAAATATTGCCATGTGATAGCGTTCTGCTGGTTCATTGAAGCAAATTCAGAAGTGTTTGTAACTGGTTGTTACGCAAATTTATACATATCGCATGTTTACCAAATGGCGTCCTAGCTACTTCTCTTCTTTGTATATCAACTGACTGTTATTTTTTCTCTTGTGTCTCCCCTGATGATGTGGTTATTATACGAAAGTGCACTTGGGAACTTATCGTGTTTCATTTTCCCCGTGGACTCATAGGAATATCTTGATCACGCGCAAAATTGTGATCCTTTCCAATATATATATATATATATATATATATATATATATATATATATATATATATATATATATTATTCAAACCTTCGTTACTGAGGGATGACATTTTTATGTCGTATTCTTGTTGTCTTCCTGGTTGTCCTGTATTCATCTGTTGATAGTATGTAAGACTGATAGGTATCCACTTGTACTGATATTACCCTGCAGTGACGACGCTCATATTTCCGCAACTAGTTACCTGGAGAGAGAAGGTTTAATGCAAGGCAATTCTGACTATTTTTTATGAAGTACTGTAATGGCTGGCGTCCCCACCCCTCCTCGTTTTCTGATTTGAGTCAGAATTAGGTCGTGAGTTATTCATACGTTAATGACAATGTTCATAAACTCATTGGCAGGATTCAGGATCTGTAATTGGCTGTTGCTAGCGTGGTTCAGTAGTTCCCTTATCATCTTGTGTATGACGATACGACTTAGAAAACAAAGGTACAAATTTGGAGCACGACGGCACGACCCCTAAGCACGACGATACGGCCCTTGAGCACGACGGTTCGGCCCTTGAGTACGACGGTACGGCCCTTGAGTATGACGGTACGACCCTTAAGTACGACGGTACGACCCTTGAGCACGACGGTGCGACCCTTGAGAACGACGATACGACCCTTGAATACGACGGAACGGCCCTTGAGCACGACCTTACGACCCTTGAGCACGACGGTACGGCACTTAAGCACAGCGATATGGCCCCACGGTGTGGTAGCGCGGTCTCTAACCAAATCTTGACAGGTCATGTCAGAAGAGAGGTCACTGTGCTGTAGGGTGGTACCGTCGTGGTGCTCAAGGTTGACCCACAAGTTCCTCTGGGTGATACGTCACATGGTTCCCGCTGGATGCGCCAGGACGGTGCAAGACGAAGGAGGCGATGCCATGCCCTGTTAAATATCTAGTCGCCGCGTAAATTAACAATTTCAACTTTTCCTCGCCACTGGGTACGCATCGATTACGCCATGTCGTCGTCCCAAATCATGCAGATGCATTTATATATTTTCCGTCTTGGATATTTGGAATCACATCAAGGGTGAAGCCTCCTCTCTCCCTCACTGCCTCCCTCCCTCCGTCGTCACGGGAATATGAAAAATGGTGGAGTTTGAAGAGAGTCATCTGTGTGCTGCTTGTGTCAATATTTTCTGTGTGTGTGTGTGTGTGTGTGTGTGTGTGTGTGTGTGTGTGTGTGTGTTGTACGCGAACGTTTTTGTTTGTATGTGTTTTATTGTACATGCATTTCCGCTCTTGTATGTAATAATAATGATGATAATGATAATAATAATAATAGTAATAACAATAATAGTAATAATACTAATGATAACAATAGTGATAATGATAATGATAATAATAATAATAATAATAATAATGATACTGACAATGATTAAAGATTTACCAAATGACCTGATAATGTTGAAAATACAGAGAAAATATATTCCACTATGGACACTGGGCTGTAAATATGGGACGTGTATGTTTGTGTGCATGTTGTGTGTCTGTGTTGGGCATGTCTGTTTCTGTAAATTTCGGGTGTGTGTGTTTATTTTATTCACATTTCTCGGTGCGTTTTTGTATATGTATCTGCCTTTTTGTGTGGGCGAGGCGAGTCTGTCCTTTTTGTTATATTAATATTTGTGTATTACGGTGAGAGCGTTTTATACTCGTGCTGCCCCGTGTTATGTGTTGTGTATGTGTGTGTGTGTTTGTGTGTTTGTGTGTTATGTATCACGTTGTGCCCGACGTACATATACAATGGAGAAATTTCAACGCTTTCATGAAGTGTGGATCATTTTCCTTACGCTCTCGCTTGGTGACTGGGCGCTGCATGGTGTCCACCGCCACACTCTCGTCCACACTCTGTACGGTGAACTCACTAGTGTGGTTAACGGAGCGGTAGGGTAATTGAGGCTAGCGTCTCTCTCCGCCACATGGAGTTGTCATGACTCACTCCGCTTGGGTCGTACCTTCAAGGTCAAGGTCACGACGTGGGGTCATGGTGTGAGGGAGATGATGCATTATGCAAGATGCACCGGGCAACACACACACACGCACACACACACACACACCACACGCGCGTCATACCCATCCCCGCTGACTGACCATCAAGGTCAAGGTCAGGTCATGTGGTGTTCCCCCCCTCCATTATCTTTTGACCCGGTAGAGTAATTTCAACGATGGTTTGACCGGTGCACATCATGTATCATGTTGCATATCATTAGATAAGGACCAGGTCAGTGCAACATCGTGGTCTCCGGGCTCACATCGGCTGTCACCATCAAAATACAACCAATACGTTATGGTGGAGATTTCAGGGATGCCATCTCGTCATAGCGGGACCGTCATTGATGGCATCCATCAGTCCTGCATCTAATTATCACTCGTTATATACCAAACACACACACACACACACACACACACACACACGTGAATGAGCACACGGTAGTTAGAGGAGTGTGAGTCACAAGGGAACTTTGTCTGGATCGTTCGTCTATAACACACTATAACGTAACAGATATGAGCAAGTCGGGTTCTAATTGATTATCAGATGTTTCACGAATAATTCGCAGGTTTGTATGACGCGTTGAACAGTGTTCACTGGTTTCTGTAGCAACGAATAGTGGAAGTCTATCTGAATGTGTTGATTTGGGTCAGGTGTGTTATTACTATTATTATTGTTATTGTTATTATTATTATTATTATTATTATTATTATTATTATTATTATTGTTATTATCATTATTACAATAGTATTGATAATCTTACTACTGCTACTACTTTTATCATTAGTACTACTACTACTACTAAAATAATATTGATAATGATAATGATGATACCATTAATAATGATAATGATGACGATAACGATGATAATAATAATAATGATTTATGATAATAATTATGATAACAATGATAATTATAATAATAACGATAATCTTGCTATAAGAGTTTGATATCCCGAATGTGGGGATTGCCTCTGACCCCACACTGTTCCAGTAAGTGTTTATGGAAGGTTAAGTGCCAAGTTGGGATGTCCCTGGGATCCCTGGAGGAGTGAGAGTGTCTTCATGCCGCGAGTGGCGGGTGGTGTACGGGGATAACAACATAAGAGTGGTTGAAATGAAAAGAAATTGGATGGAGCGATAAGAACACTTTGGAAACAGGGGAGACTTAAGAGGCAATGATGCGTAGGGATGAAAGAGATGCTTAAAGTTAGTGGAGACGGTATTGCTGAAGAAGTAGACGGAAAAGGAGAAGGAAAAATAGATTGATGAGAAGGAAAAATAGATTGATGAGAAGGGAGTTCAGAGGGACGCGAGGAAATGGGGGATTATATGGGTTATAGAACGAGTGGGAAGTGATGACTGTGTCGGAGTTGATGTCGTGGAAAACTGACTGGAGTGGAAAATTGATGACGTAAGAGCATGTGATGGGTAAAGAAGATGTGAGGAGGCCAGGATGGTGGGAGTATCACCTTAATGAAACTTGGATGAGGGTCCTGAATTCTACATAGAATTCTTTAAGTGTATATATATATATATATATATATATATATATATATATATATATATATATATATATATATATATATATATATATATATATATATATATGAGTAGCTGAATACAGATACTGTTAAATTTCGCGTCAGGAGAAGCATCATTTTATGGAAGGATGGAGGGGCGTGACTCAAGACCTGGGTGTGGTGGTGGCGTCAGGTGCCGCGCGCGCGCGTGTGTGTCAGACCCACTGTTGCTTGTAGGGTTGTGGGAGTTTGACGTCCATGTCACCAGCTTTGTCGCAGGTGTCACCTGGGGGTCGTGAGACGTGCCGGGGTGAATGGCATTCCTATCACTCTTCGAGTCTCCTGCCGTGGTGCCAATGTCTGTCGCTCCCGAGTTGCCAGGGGATGGCGACACAGAAGCCCCCCCTCCTCTCTCTCTCTCTCTCTCTCTCTCTCTCTCTCTCTCTCTCTCTCTCTCTCTCTCTCTCTCTCTCGATGGTCACTAGAGCTCGTAGTGTGACGACTCTGTGAATAAGCATACCGACTGTAGTTGAGGAGGAATGCCGTGGGGGCCTGGGGGAGTGCCACAGGCTCGCCACGGTATAATCCTGGAAGTCTTATTGACTTGGTGAAATGTTACCTTCCCTCTGTGATGTGATTGGCCGCTTCTTATTACTTGTGCTGGCGAGAGGAGGGTACGATGTGGCTGAGGAGGAGGAGCGGGGAATGTACGATGAAGGGAGAGCATAAGACAGGGGACGATGATGGGGAGAGGGTATGACTTGGGAGTATGGCGGGGTTGCGGGGGAGTGCATGGGTAATTGGAAGGGGACGGAGATAAGAGGGGATGCAAGCGAGATAGACCAAGAGTCTGGAGATTTGTGAAGTAGAAAGAGATAGATGGAAAGAGACATGAGTGCAGGAGGTAGCGAGGGAATGACATGGGCAACGTATGGAGTAAGAGGTTTATAACCAGTGACATGAATAAGGATGATTGGGAGAATGTGGTGTGCAGGCGAGGGAGAGGGGAGAGTAGGAAGGGAGAGGTTGCATATTCGCGAGTAACGTGTGAGGAGAAGACGGAGTGATAAAAAGGGACAGGAGAGGGCAATGATGCTGGGACGGGGGATAGTGGTGTGGGAGGGGATAGGTGCGAGGATGGCGATGGTGGGACAGGGGATAGTGGGATGGTAGCGGTGGTGGAGATAGTACAATCAGAGACAACAGAGGAAGTGATGGAAGGGGGGAATAATGACGGAGGTAAATGAATAAGAGGGAAATGATGGTGATAAAAGGGGGAGAGAGACAGATGGAGGAGGGGAAGTGAGGGGATACTGGCAAGATGACGCACACCCCACTCCCCTCTGTTGGGGAGCTTGTTTGTTTATGTGTGTGTGTGTGTGTGTGTGTGTGTGTGTGTGTGTGTGTGTGTGTGTGTGTGTGCGTGTGTGTGCACCAGCGACAGGTGTGCTGTAATTACACAGTAAGTTATCGTCATTATTATCTTCTGAGTGTGGTAAATTAAGCGCCTGTGAAGTGTGCCAAACTACATTTGAGAAAGAATTCACACACACACACACACACACACACACACACACACACAGACACGAGGAACCTCTCTATCCGTCTTATCGTTATAATCAGCTGTTCCACCCATCATGCGTCTTCAGCAATTACTTCTACCCATCGGACTACTCTTCCAGATCTTCTAGTACCCGGCACGCTCACCTAAAACTCTCTCCTCTCACAACTCCCTCCTCCACTCGCCTAACTCTCCCATTCGTCACATTTTTCCTCTGTAACACTCGTCACGCTTCCATAGAATCCTACCTGCGTGTTACGCTGTCATGTCATCTACTCGTTTGTCACACAATCCCATAGCTGGCCTTCCCTCGTCACATATGTTACACAAACACCACGCTACTCCCACACTCACTCAGCAATCATCTCGTCCCTCACCGCCTCTCCAGGAACCCTCTCCTCCTGTCTTCGTCGCAACCTAAATTCCTCCTCCGTCAGCGAGTTGACCTTCGCCCGGTTAACAAAGGACCTGACTTCGTTCTGCCTGACACTCTTGACTCCGTCACACCGCCGGGCATCAGTCACCTCCCATGTTGACGTGACATAGAGTGGAGGACATGGGTGGAGTAGATACATTGATCTCGGGTGACTGACACTGGCTGGTAGTGAAGAATTCACCTGGTCACTGTGTGTGTGGTGTGTGTGTGTGTGTGTGTGTGTGTGTCGTGGGTTGGAGTGGAGAGGGGATGGGGATAGTGTTGCAGTCTTCTTTCCCACCACCGCCAGTATGACAACCACTGTCACTACCATTACAGCCGCTACCAACCCCACCTGTCCTTCTACCTCCTCCACCACCACCACCACCACCACCACCACCACCACTCCACTCCAGCGCGAGTGTTCGATATCCGAGGATGACGTCACGCACACGTCAGGAACGTAAACATGAATGACTGGGAAGACTTTAAACCCTCGCATGTTCCGGGAACGTAGCGGGGGTGACGCGTTGAGGAGGGGGCGGAGGAGGAGGCGGGGTGGCAGGAGCAAGAACATTTCAACTCGACCCCGTATCTCCATTATTAGCCGCTGGGGTAGCGCCCTCCCCCTCTGCCGCGCTATGAACCTCCTGCTGGAGGCCTCGGTAGGCTCTCACGTTACAAACCATTACTGCAGCAGCGGTGAAGCAGAGACAGATAAAACTGCTCCTCCTTGACATCTCCGATATCAACAAGATAGCACGGAGGATGATTTCCCTTGTCTTCTTTTTTCTCTTTACTTCTCATGAAGGAAGCAGTAGCCTCACTCTTGCTCTCTTCTTGAGTTTGAGAAAGTTTGTGAGAAAGATAAAAAAAAAGAAAGGCATCAAAAGAAGCCACTGTTTGTGAAGCTTCCTTCACAAACAGAGCGCGACTTGCGAAGACTCAGCTGAAGTGAACGAGGGGAACGAGACGAGGTCTCCAGTTCCAGTGATGGGAACGTACCAGGACCAGGAACATTAATGCTACCCATTACATGTAGGTCACGGCCAGCTTGACCTGAGGTGACGGATGGGTAGCGGACGCTCCCGCCAGCGGCTGACCACGACGGGTATAAAGAAAAAAAAACACCGTCGGTTTGGGGGTGGTGTGACGTCGCATGTAAACAAACCTTGAGCAAATGGATGTGACGTCACTGGTAAACAAAAGTATCACCAAATGAACATTAAACTCTGTGTTGCAAACGGGTGGACCAGCGCCAGAGGATGGGATATTACGGCTGTAAAGAAGAAGAAGAAGAAAAGAAAAAAAAATATCGAATTCTTTTTCATGCAATAAACATAAAGGAAACGCCAAGAAAGGCTGTGACGTCACGGATGTAAACACAGCGAGAGGGTGGGTGCGTGCGTGCGTGCGTGCATGCGGACGAAGACTGGGCGCATGTAACGGCTCACTTGACAGTCCACCACGGATAGGAGGACCTTCACCGCCTTTATGTAACTCGTCAGCTATTGATTCCAGTGAAGCGGGCAGGAGCCTGTTAAAGCCCGTTTTCATACCTTGACACCTGCCTTCGTGAAATATTCCAGGGGACAGCTTGTTTCCTGACGCACATGATGCCTGGGGTGAACTGTTATTATTCCGCGTATTTTAACTGTTCCAAGTGTTATACGCTCATGGTTAGTGTACAGTACTGAAGAGTCTGGCATTAAGAGTATATCGAATAAGGTTCGAAAGGTTTAAAGTGGAGTCATACATGTGTGTTGTTTCATATTCTCGATATTCTCTTCGTCAGGCGCGGGAATGTTAAGTCTAGTAAAAAGAAATGTATTCTCCGTTAGGGATTAGAGGACGTGAGGCACACGAGTATGCGTCACATTGTCCCTGTAGATTCAGGGCGACAGAGGATGATACGGGGATGTTACCGTCACGAGGGTGACGTGGCGGGGAGCGTGTCAGTCCCTCCCTCCCTCCCCACATCGACCCACATTGACCTGGAGGTGGAGAGGGGGTGTGGGTGTGGGGCGTTGGGGGGAAGACTATGTGAAGACGTGAGCGGTTATGTTGCTTTAGGGGGTCAGTCGATAGAGCTGCACCAGGCGGCCTTGACTCATTATATGACACAGACGTTGCGTGTTCCCTCAGGGTCGCCAACCCTGGACACTGTGTGGTAAAGGATGATACTCTAATGTTCACCCTGTTTCTCTCGCTCGCACGCGCTCGCCTTGCTCATGGTAGAATCTCCTCATACGTACACGTAGGTAGGTTAGGTAGATAGGTATGTAGGTAGGTAGGTAGGTAGGTAATTTTTGCTATCTCTCTTTCTCTTAGATAATTTGCATAAGTCTTGTGCGCTGCGGGTACTCGATTATACAAACAAGACTAATTACAGTTTTTACGTCGGCTGTGAATTAATGCCACTGTATATCCTGAGAGAATGGTACGGCGCTGTGCATGTTAGGTCAGTCTGGGGTTTGCAGGGGGACAGATCCTCACACCAGGAAACACACTGGCTGACGAAGGTGTTGCAGGGGATGGAGGAGTGGAAGGTGAAGGGCTGGAGTAGAGGAAGGAAGGGTCATCTAGCTCCTGCCTGCCTCCTGTATCACCCCTCCTGCACGGAAGCACACACACCCTCGCTCTCACCCCGGCCTTGCCTGGGGAGACGCGTCCCCGACAACCAGGGTTGTCGACCGTCTCTCTCCTCTCCAGCAGATGTCACACATCAGGCGTCACCAATAATTCTTCTCACACGTGCCTTACGGTCTTCATATATATATATATATATATATATATATATATATATATATATATATATATATATATATATATATATATATATATATTTTTTTTTTTTTTTTTTTTTTTTTTTTTTTATACTTTGTCGCTGTCTCCCGCGTTTGCGAGGTAGCGCAAGGAAACAGACGAAAGAAATGGCCCAACCCCCCCCCCCATACACATGTACATACACACGTCCACACACGCAAATATACATACCTACACAGCTTTCCATGGTTTACCCCAGACGCTTCACATGCCTTGCTTCAATCCACTGACAGCACGTCAACCCCTGTATACCACATGACTCCACTTCACTCTATTTCTTGCCCTCCTTTCACCCTCCTGCATGTTCAGGCCCCGATCACACAAAATCTTTTTCACTCCATCTTTCCACCTCCAATTTGGTCTCCCTCTTCTCCTCGTTCCCTCCACCTCCGACACATATATCCTCTTGGTCAATCTCTCCTCACTCATTCTCTCCATGTGCCCAAACCATTTCAAAACACCCTCTTCTGCTCTCTCAACCACGCTCTTTTTATTTCCACACATCTCTCTTACCCTTACGTTACTTACTCGATCAAACCACCTCACACCACACATTGTCCTCAAACATCTCATTTCCAGCACATCCATCCTCCTGCGCACATCTCTATCCATAGCCCACGCCTCGCAACCATACAACATTGTTGGAACCACTATTCCCTCAAACATACCCATTTTTGCTTTCCGAGATAGTGTTCTCGACTTCCACACATTTTTCAAGGCTCCCAAAATATATATATATATATATATATATATATATATATATATATATATATATATATATATATATATATATATATATATATATATATATATATATATATATATATCCCCTTTTCCTATCTTGCTGGCGGCAAAATCTTTTGACGTTCTCCAGCCGCTATATAACCTCTCTCTCTCTCTCCCTCCCTAACACGTTCCACAATCATGTGGTTGTCCATGGCTGATCCATAGTACGGAGGGAACCATGTCATCAACTGACGTATCAGTAAACGGATCATCTAGTGAGTGTCAATATGCGCCGGGAAAATAAGCAATTTGATAATAAGTTACCGAAGATATCTGGGTGAGAATAGGATGAGAAATATACAAATGATTTCAGTAAAACTAGTATGTAAATATAAAGTTCTTAGAAGTTGCTTCTAGAAAATCATCAAGTAGTAAAGGAAGAGATTGGAGACTTTTGTAACCCCCAAGAGGGTGCTATCGCGCCTTCCTTGCGCGCTGGATTTAAGAGCTTTATGTCATCTTTAGTGTTATCTCAGCGAACACGATGCTGGCGCACTCTCATTCTGCATTTTACATCCCAGCGATGACTTACAGGGGCGCACCGGGAGTGAAGCGGGGGGTCAGATGTTATTTTTCTGTTTACAAACTTGTATTTCGTTTGTATTCATAAACTTCTGATTTTTTTTTGCTGGTGTCTGTTGCAGATGTATTGGACTTAATCATAGTTAATTCACTGCAGGAAAAGCATTAGTTGAAGGCTTCACTCACAAGATATATGAGCAACGTGAGGCATAGGTGTTCCATACAGTGTTGTAAGGGTCGTGTTTAGAGGAGCGGATCTGGTCTCTCATTCCTGACCAACGTCTCAAGGATGCGGGTTGGAATACTGCCCCAAGCTATGGGCACTTGACTGGTGTAGAGGCAGTGCCGTGTGCCCTTCATGTGTTTCCAAGTGCCCAGATGTGGGCGGAGGTGGTGATACACACACACACACACACACACACACACACACACACACACACACACACACACACGAACGAAAAGTCTTCAGATTTAATCGCTCCTCTGGTCTCGTATCATTTATCAGTTTCACAGACAATATGTTCCACTTCACGGTGGAGGAAAACCTATTAATTACTGAGCAAGTGAGGAACGCTAGAGAATTTGTCAGACACTTGCCCACCGGCTACCGTGAGCCGAACTCTCGCCTTAACCTGCTTATATTTGTGGTTCAGGAAAGAGTTTTATAAGTTCTTGTTATCATGGAGGAACCCTCGACACGACCTATGGTGCATCTCGTGAATGTTATCAATTTCTGATAAGATTTAAATTATAAAAGTGAATTACATAGATATTATCAATTTTCGATCAGATCTAAATTGTGAAAGTAAATCTTTTTAAGTCTTTTGTTAGTCAGTATTATGGTGTCAGTGGCGACAGCCACGCAAACAGTTGCTTAAAGATAAAATGATTTAAAAAAACAGACCATTGCAATAGTATGTTTTTAAAGGAACAGTAGTTGTGTTTGGGTATTCGTTCGGCTATTAGTTTTATGCCTTGAGGCGGAAAAGGAGAGAGAGAGAGAGAGAGAGAGAGAGAGAGAGAGAGAGAGAGAGAGAGAGAGAGAGAGAGAGAGAGAGAGAGAGAGAGAAGCAGCTAATGCACTGTGAAAAGGATATGTTAACTTTAGAAAACATTTACTTTTAGAGGTGAAAAATGATCAAACAAACTGGAGTTTGGATTGAAAAAGATAGGAATAGACGGAGTAATTTGTGAGCAATATGAGTCAGTGTTGTGGGACGTAAAATGCCCAGAAGACCATTATGCATATGAGGAGCCTCCCAGCGCCGGATGATGAGCTGCAAGGCTAAGAAATAGAGAGGGAGGGAGGGAGATAACAGAGATATTACCCCTTAGGATTATATTCCTCAGGCTGCCTTATTGTTATCCTCCCGCGATGCTTTGGTCATCACATACCGAGTGATATTGCTCTCTGACCCGTGTGTGTGTGTGTGTGTGTGTGTGTGTGTACACCTAGGTTTTCTCTTCATCCGTCTGGCAGTGCAGACCGGAGGGCGTCGCGTCTGCGGCTGGCCAACTGTAATACAAAGTTATGAATGTGAGAATCATTCGTGATGGTCACACTGAACGAAGACCTGACTGGCTGACACACAGTCGACTCTGTGTAAACAAACAGACGACTACAGACAGAAGATGACACAGACAGACGAGGGCACAGACAGACGAGGACACAGGCAGACGAGGACACAGGCAGACGAGGGAACAGACAGGCGAGGACACAGGCAGACGAGGACACAGACAGACGAGGACACAGGCAGACGACGACACAGACAGACGAGGACACAGACAGACGAGGACACAGACAGACTAGGACACAGACAGACAAGGACGCAGACAAGCGAGGACACAGACAGGCGAGGACACAGACAGAGAAGGACACAGACAGACGAGGACACAGACAGACGACGACACAGACAGGCGAGGACACAGACAGACGAGGACACAGACAGACGAGGACACAGACAGACGACGACACAGACAGACGAGGACACAGACCGTTGCTGTCTTTTCTTTTTCCTCATCATACACATTCGCTATCGACATTCCGTCCACAAACACCCGCTCCCTCACTCTCAACACTCCAGAACACGTGACTTACACGACTCGTTATTCTCGACTCTTAGAGTTCCCCCACGGTTAGCGGTGAGTGCTACGCGCTCGTCCAGTCTCATGGCAAAATCTCGTCGAATTTCCTCCTAGGCAGGTACTCGCCCCTTCTCCCTCTCCCGCATGTGTATTCTGGTGAACAGTGACTTTCGTTTTTGGGTTATGGTTATAGAGTCGACAAGAGCCCTTCCGGTGTACTTTTATTGCTCTGCTGTGATTATAGAGCTGAAAACGAGTCCTTTCACTCCAATTTTCTTGCGCTGCAACGATTATAGCCCGAACTGTAGAGCGAACTCAATTTTTTTTTTTTTTTCAGTTCATCAAGTCGTTTCATTTCCTTTGCCATACCCTGCTCTGGTCACGGGACCTGGCTGGCACCACGCACCGTCCTTCACAACAAGGTTAGACTCATATCACAACTCGGCCAGGTATTTTTCTCGCAAACAAGTAATCTCAGAATTTCCAAAACATTTTTTTAGTCGCAGTATTTTCCTGCTAAACAATCTTCCTTGCGCTCCAACAACTCTTTTACCTTGTATATTTTCCCGCTGCATTTTTCCCCAAGTTTTTAAATTGTTCGCTGAAATTTTCATTGTGGTGCAATAATGATGGTGCTCTTAACACCTCGTCGTGTGTTCTTGTGTGTGTGTGTGTGCGTGTGTGTGTTGTGTGTGTGTATATATATATATATATATATATATATATATATATATATATATATATATATATATATATATATATATATAGAGAGAGAGAGAGAGAGAGAGAGAGAGAGAGAGAGAGAGAGCAGATCAAGTGGAAAACTTTATCTCCGTAATACCCAGATAATCACAGTCATCAAACTACAAACTCCAAAAAAAGTATATGATAAAAAAACTTTCTTAACTCCGAGGGTTAACCAGATCCCGGTTGAGAAAGTTTATTAGAAAAAAAAAAGAATGTGTTCTGATGAACCTTTGGAGCGACTTCCCTCTCCTGCTGGGGATATTCACGAAATGGAAGACGTTGTGAGGTAATGAGTCTCGTTACCTATTCTTGTTACGTTACGACTGAGGATGGTGTTGGAGGGTCTTAATGTGGCCAGCCTCATGGACTGGCGACATGAGCCTCATCTCCACTCATGATGAATACATCTCGTATACTGATTATCAGCACGGATTCTGTTGATAATTATTATCATATTTATTATGTGAGACGATCAATGGAATAGATTTATGCCTGTAAAGTAATTTCGTATATCGGAAGACGATTTTCCTCTGCCTTGCTCTTCCTCTGCACGTCTCCACACACCACCCATCTCCTACACCGTATCAGTTTCCCTCCACACTCTCCCTTCCCTCCACTTCTCCATACTTCCACTCTCTTCACAGTTGTCCTCCCTCCTACCTAGCGCCCTCTCTCCTCTTACCCGCCTGTCCTAGGGGAATGACGTCAAGGAAGAGAGAGAGAGAGAGAGAGAGAGAGAGAGAGAGAGAGAGAGAGAGAGAGAGAGAGAGAGAGAGGGGGGGGGGGAATCAACGCCAATGAGACAGGGGTTAAAAATGGTCGATATGGGACTCGGTCATTGACTTTCGGGAGTGAGATATTTTTCCTTGTCCATCCGCGATGTTGCTCATGTCTCCCCCACGGAGCAGAACACTTCCGTGCGACGCCCCACACACTCTGTCTGAATGCGTCTGGTGGTGGTGGTGGTGGTGGGTGAGGGAGGAGCCGAGCCATACATTGTAATCAGAGGTCGGGGCCACGTCCTTGGCAGTGCGGCGGCCGTCACCACAGTCCCCAGTATATAACTCCCCTACCATCAGTCGTAACGAGGTCCTCACGTCATCACGCTGGCCGTAACGGCCCTCCGACGTCACCAGACCTCACCGTGACGCGGCCGTAACACGACCAGGGAGAGGTCGAAGCCAAATCGTAACCCAAAGTATTCTTTCCGATTTCGGTGAGCGCCTCTGACGGAGAGTGGAGGGGAATATAAGCTCCCTGGACGACGGCGGTGTGTGGGTCGCTCTTATGTTGGTGGAGGAGTGTGCCATCATTGCCCGGGATGTGTGTCTCGTGGATGTGCTCGAATATGTAAATCGTAAGTGTTATACGCGATGGACGGCGGTGGAAAGTTGTCGGAGCGATGGGTAATGGCTTGGTTTATAACTTTATACTTAGTGTCGTTTTATTGGACCTCTCTCTCTCTCTCTCTCTCTCTCTCTCTCTCTCTCTCTCTCTCTCTCTCTCTCTCTCTCTCTCTCTCTCTCTCTCTCTCTCTCTCTCTGTCAGTAAAGTATTCACACAACAATTAGATGCTATGGTTCTACCTTAGCGACAGGTGACTGGTACGTAGTAAAGTATGTTCATCCTATATATACTTGCTCTTCCTCGTAGGAACTCCCCGAGAAATAATCTTTCCCTTATTCTCGGCATCAAAAAAAAAAATATTGAGCCCTGGTGAGTGCAATGCCTACGTCACCGGTCATGGCACCGTCTGATGGTTCTTACAAAGGAATATCACCTTGGTAATATAAAGCAGGGACGGGGGATTACTTCTTGTTAAGAACCCTCCACACTTTATAACAACTTCCTCTTTCACTCTTGCTGCTTGTGACAGTATACAAACATCATTAGACTTGTAGTTTAAGGTTTGCGTAATGGTGATGTACAGTTGTTCTCATCTCGCCACACAGGAACCCTCATTTCTATTTCTAGCAATGTAGATATCCGTGTTCTCTTCGTCTCACCTCACGGAACTCTTATTTCTCTCCCATATATTGGATTGAGAAGTATGTGTCTGCCTCCCACTGGAAACTTTACTATTTCCGTATTTATATCTTCCTGGAAGAGGGAGAAGTGTGGGTTTTTCTGGTCAAAAACTAGTGACCTGTGCTGTTTTTACGCAGTAGGGAGTGCACACCCTTCAAGACTATTACACAGAGGAACTGCACAGTGTCTCATGTCCGTAAGTGATAAAAAGAAACATTAACTTGATTTTTTTCCTGTGAAAATGTACAATATATAGATGCAAGAAGCAGAAGAAGACGAAGAAGACGATGACGGCGACGACGAAGAAGAAGAAGAAGAAGAAGAAGAAGAAGAAGAAGAAGAAGAAGAAGAAGAAAAGAAGAAGAAGAAGAAAAAGAAGAAGAAGACGAAGAAAAGAAGAAGAAGAAGAAGAAGACGAAGAAGAAGAAGAAGAAAAGAAGAAGAAGAAGAAGAAGAAGAAGAAGAAGAAGAAGAAGAAGAAGAAGAAAAAGAAGAGATGAGATGCTGGGAAACAAAGTGAGGTGGTGGAAGATTCATATTGCTCAGATGCTGGCTCACTCCCTGACCTTACCTGTTTAAGTCGAGGGTGAGGTTCGCCAGGGCTTGCGCCAGGCAGGGAGTGTATGTAGCCGCTGACCTTTTATATCTGGGGTTAAAACCAGCGAATAATTCACTGCCACTTTCCTCCCTAAGTGCTCTGGCATGGGAGAGTTTCTCAAGGGAGTTTAAATTTGGTGTCTTTTCTTGGCACGAGAAATAGATAAGATTAGTTCTTTATGCAAATGAGATTATTATTATTATTATTATTATTATTATTATTATTATTATTATTATTATTATTATTATTACTATTATTATTACTATCATTATTATCATCATTATTATTCTTATCATTATTATTATCATTATCATTATTATCATAATTATTATTTATGTGGTCATCTGTTAATGAGATAATGCTCTTCTGGGTTGCGTCTCTCTGTAATTACATATTTGTGATTAACTGATTTTAATGTACGGGAGGGAGTTCCTCTTTCGTAGTGTCCAATGTCAAGAGCTTTTTCTACTATTTCATATATATATATATATATATATATATATATATATATATATATATATATATATATATATATATATAGATTGAGTTGACGTTAGGACTTTCTTGCACAGTGTGGAAGGAGAGAGAGAGAGAGAGAGAGAGAGAGAGAGAGAGAGAGAGAGAGAGAGAGAGAGAGAGAGAGAGAGAGAGAGAGAGAGAGATGGAAGTTGTGATTTTTCTCTGAGGGGAAGTCGACAGTTCCACTTTTGATGGAGTGAAATATGTGGATTTAATTGTCCCTAACTAGATGGAAGACTGAAGAACTATCTTTTCTTTTCTTTTTTTTTTTTTAGGGGGGAGGGAGTCTTCGAAAAAGAAAATCTGGATGAAGCATCTTGTCTCCTCTTGAATAATAGGGTCACTCATTTGTATTCGGGGAAGAGACGAAACATTTCACATTTTTGGTAAAAAAAAAAGAAAAGAAGAAAATATGTCTGGTTGATTGTTTGGTCTCCGGTGACTTTGGGACAAGTGATGACGGAGGGAGGGTAACGTGTGTGTGTGTGTATGTGTGTGTGTGTGTGTGTGGGAGGACAGGGGACCACTCCTTTGTTCTAGACGAAAGATCTGGCGTGTGGTGTGTGGAAGGACGTATGTGGGGATTCTGCGCTGTGGGTGTATGGAGGAAGGATAGGTGTGTGTGTGTGTGTGTGTGTGTGTGTGTGTGTGTGTGTGATGTAAACCGAAGGAGTTGGATGAGTTTGCGTTAGGGCAGGAGAGAGGTTGGATGAGTTTGTGTTAGGGAGGGAGAGAGGTTGGATGAGTTTGTGTTAGGGAGGGAGAGAGGTTGGATGAGTCTGTGTTAGCGAGGGGGGAGATTATGATGTGTGTCTCTGAGTGTCTGTGTGGAAGATGAAGTGGAAGTTTGTCTCGAGTTCGTCCCTTCCTTCTGGAGGAGAGATTGGAGGCTTTGTTCGCTTTTCTCGGAGCGGAGGAGAGGTGGGAGGAGGGTGGGAGGACAACAGTCTTTATCTTTCATTCTGAAAAATTTGAAATAAACGCTCATCTTTTTTTGACGGTGATTTGAAGAAATCATTATACTCGTCCTCGTCTCCACAAGAGATGAGGTGAGCGACTTTTTCTATAGATGAAAGATGAAAGATTCTGTGTATTTTTTCCTCTCTCTCTGTCGTTTTGAGGAGGTAGCGGAAGAGCGGTTGTTTTTCTCAGCCTAGGAAGTTGATGGTCGGGTCGTGGAGGTGCCCTTCCTCAGCCCCCGGGAGCCAGCCGGTCTGTTTGTGTGTCCTTCTGCAGGAGACCTTCCTTATTTCTGTTGTCTTTGTTTTGCCAACACGAGGCTGAGATCTCATAGCTGAGCATCTACTGGTCTTCCTCTTTTTCTCTCTGATAGTCTTCCTCCTTTCCCTCCTCCTTCAGGTAGCCCTTTTCTTCCTCTCCCAGTAGCTTTCCTTCTCTTCCAGGTGGTCAGTTTTCTCCCTCGTTGTGATAGTCTTTCTCATGGCAGTCTGCTTCCCCCTCCTCTACTATCAAACACGCTCCTTACTGCCTGCACTATCATGGTGTACATATATCAGGGTGAAAAAAAGCCAGTATTTGTGTGAAATACTCTCTCTCTCTGTAGCACAAAGATAGTAAACGAATAGTTATCACACACACACACACACACACACACACACACACGCGCGCCAGAAAGGTGTAAAGGGTAAATTCCAAAACGTTTTTTGATGATCCCCAACAAAAGGTGGACAGATAGAGGCGCGAGCCGTGATCCCCCGCCCCGCAACTTTATAATGGGAAATTGATTGCCTCGCCCGTGTATATCGAGGAAACCAGAGCCCATTACATTCACTGGGTCATATAGCTTTAGACTCCTATAGGAACACGGTCATATAACTCATCTGCACCGACTATATTTTGGTTGTTTGGCTGTGCAATCTAGAAAATAGGTTGAAGTTCAAGCGGGTGGTGTGTTTTTGTGTTGTCGTATATATATATATATATATATATATATATATATATATATATATATATATATATATATATATATATATATATATATATTATTATGAGTCCACATTTGTTCGTCATAATTTGATTAACACTCGAATGAGCAGAATATAAGTTGTTTCAGAGTCATGTACACGTTGCTGGTACCTCCTGTTGAACACCTACCTGAAGAGGGGGAAAATTTCCACCAAAGTCGCTCAACAAGTGTGCCATCAGGGCAGAGGGAGGGGGGTATTTATAGCTTCCCTTGCCCCCTCTGCCAGACGCAAGTGTCCCCCTCTACGCTCCCTCTGATTACCTCCCCCACCTCGCCTTGTGAGCAGTCTCATGTCTTCCTCCTCCCGCCACACTCTTGCAGTACGATATTCCTGCTGTGGCATGCGTTAGTTGGGGGTCACCCAGCAGATGATTTCATAGACCACTGTATCCTCTGTTGTCTGGCTCTTCCTTGTATTAATGTCTTCCATCAGATAACCTCATCATGTGATCTGTTATCTGGCTTTCCCATGTTCTATTCATCAATAGACAACATTGTATTAGACCAATAGGTTTTCTGCCATCAGGCTTTCCCATGTGCTGTCATCCTCCAGCATATAATCTCATCATAGACCATCAGGTCTTCTGTTATTCAAACTTCCCAGGTTCTCCCAGGTACACTCTTACCGTACGATCGAGCTATTGTCCCTTCCCCGTCCCCAGCCGAAACCACCCATCACCACAACCATCTCCTTCCTCAACCTTCCTCAGTGTCTACATTTTCCACACTATCTTTTCCTCTTCACATTTGCCTTTCGCATATTCATATCGGGCGAGGACGTTCCCAAAGCTGTACAGAATTTCGTAAGCTCTGTGCGAGGTGGTGATGGATGGGTTGTTAATAATACATAGCCGCTTTGATGAAAGATGGGTTGTTAATCTATAATGATTTTATACATAAAATATTTGAGAATCATTTCTCCTGTCATGGAATTTTTTTTTTGTCTTGCTTCAGGAGTTATAATTACTTACTAACTGTCGTCTCCTTCTCTCGACAGGTACGTGAGGGCATTCCTGTGATCATGTTGCTAGATCTCTTCTTAAGGAAGGTACTCCCTCCTCAGATAAGTCTTTGAGATCTTTATTTTTCCCCCGTAAATGTAGCTTTTTGATATTATCCAGTACGGCTTCTCAATAAGACTTGAAGTCGGTTATGATTTTTAGTTTATTTGAGACCAATTTCTTCTACTCACGTTTGGTCTTATTTGGGTTTTCTTTTCCTCATTCGACACACGTAGTCTTCCTTGCAGCCAGTACCGTCATGCCTTACGCCCTCACCCTTCTCCCAGTAGCGGTGAACGCCCTCACCTCCCGAGGACTTCGACATCCTGTCGTCCATATACAGGATTCCGTTGGTGTGTATTCCGTCCTTATTTTCACCCGGATTTCCCCTCTGGTGTCTGTTTATGTCCAGAGGCTGGTGTCCGAGTGTGGGAGAGAGAGAGAGAGAGAGAGAGAGAGAGAGAGAGAGAGAGAGAGAGAGAGAGAGAGAGAGAGAGAGAGAGAGAGAGAGAGTGTGGAAGGCGGAAGTTGAGAGTTAATGTGAACAATAGCAAGGTAATGAGGCACATCAGGAGGGCGAGATAGGATGGCGTGAGTGTGTGTTTGCATGAGGAGGACGTGGAGGAGGTGGAGTGGTTTAATACACCTGGGAGTGGACATGACAGCGTATGGAAGATGATGAAAGGTAGCATCGTTCCTGTTCTGGTACTCCATTTACATTATAAACAGTTAATGTGGTCCCTTTATTTGTTAAGGTGAAGATGTGATAATACAGTTGCTGTAGTCCGGTTGTAATGTAGTTACAGTAATATTTATTGTTGTCCGGTTGTAATGAAGGTACAGTAACGCATTTGTTGTGGTCCAGTTGTAATATAATCAGGGACAGTGTTATGTAAATGGTATCATTAGCCATGTTAGAGTTGCGTTATACCCCCAGACCAGGAGGAGGAAGGTCGGAGGGTATGTTAGAGTTGCGTTATACCCCCAGACCAGGAGAAGGAAGGTCGGAGGGTATGTTAGAGTTGCGTTATACCCCCAGACCAGGAGGAGGAAGGTCGGAGGGTATGTTAGAGTTGCGTTATACCCCCAGACCAGGAGGAGGAAGGTCGGAGGGTGTCTCTGGAAAGGGAAGGGGTCGGAGGGTGTCTCTTAAGGGAAGGAAGGAGGAAGGAAGGCAGAAGGAAGGAGGGAGGGGGTCGTGCATCAGGTGTTATCTAGCGTGTGGCAGGCCCGGCCACCACTGTCTTACGGCAACACCACTCGTACACGTGTCGGGGTTAGCTGTCGTCGCACCCGGCAGGGGACTATATCGTTTGGAGTTAACTGCTGGTTATGGCGGACCTCCCCAGGTCGCGAGAGGTTATATCTCTGGCCTGGCTATTGGCGATTGTCCCTGATCAGAATCAGTCTCACGACCTTTCCTCACCATCGCCGACACTCATCCTGACACCCTTGTATCCTCAACACTTCTCTTTCGCACACGTACTTTCGCTCCTCTTTCGCACACGTACTTTCGCTCCTCTTTCGCACACGTACTTTCGCTCCTCACACCTAACCTCTCGCCTGTTCCTGAATCACCCTTGCCTTCTTCCAAGGTGGTATTGGCTGTAACCTCTTGGTGACAGGTTTTTCTGGGGCATTATTCCTTTATCTTTAGTTTATAGACCTTATCTTTCAGAGTACCACGAATCACACTGTGGGTAAGTTGGTCAGTCATAGATTCAGGAAATGATAATCATGGTAGTACGAATCATACAGTTAATGATTCATACAGTCAGTGAGCACCAGTCATACAGTTAAAATCAACAAATTATACAGTCAACAAAATTACCATTGATAAACTCAGATTATTGATATAAGAGCGAGATTTTTTATTATTATGAAGCAATCAGACTGGTGTAAATATTTCCATATCAAAAGAAAAAAATGTTGCATTTGCTATTGGCAAATACCGTAAAAATGTCCATGGTTTACATACCCAGATATTGCGTACTCTGATACTTTAGGTAATGGCATGTCCTACCCCGGGTATTTTGTCGTGGTTGCATTGGAATATCCGGTGTTATTGTGTCCTACGTTAGCCGCAGTTGCCCTGCACAGTGTCAGGGAAACGATTGCTGGAATGTATCGCATACTCGATATTCAAACAGGGCTCGTAGAGATACAGGATTTTGTTGACCGCCAATTTCTCTGACCACGGACACACCAGTGTGGGGGTTACTGTCTCCTCCATCCGTCTTGGACAATGTAAGAATAATCTGTCTACACGTCTGAGCCGGATGGGAAGCATCTTCTCTCTAAGCCCTGAGTACTGAGGATGATGGACGAGACATACGGAACTTAATCACAGTTGTCAAAATTCAGATCACATTCGTCATAGCCATTCTTGAGGTACCTTCATCATTGGTTATTATTCATTAATCAATTTTTTTTTACACATGCGAGTCGCTGGGGATATTTTTTTTTTTGAGTGGCTGAATATAACACGCGGATGATTTCCTTTCTGAGTGAGTGTGTGTGTACTCGTATGATCGATGGTGTACTTTTTGTTCAGCACTGAGTGAGGCCGGTGAGGTAGGTAGGCCAGGGCTGCACCCTCCGTTAGAGAACCCACTAAATAAACCACACCTCCCGGCCATGAAGGGGAACTGTTCATACCTGTGGCGGAGAGAGGTCATTGTCTCGCCTCTGTTGTGGCGGGGAGAGGTCATTGCCTGGCCTCTGTTGTGGCGAGGAGAGGTCATTGTCTGGTCTCTGTTGTGGCGGGGAGAGGTCATTGCCTGGCCTCTGTTGTGGCGGGGAGAGGTCATTGCCTGGCCTCTGTTGTGGTGAGGAGAGGTCATTGTCTGGTCTCTGCTGTAGCGGGGAGAGGTCATTGTCTGGCCTCTGTTGCGGTGGGGAGAGGTCATCCTCTGGCATTTTGTGGTGCGGGAGGTCAGTGTCTGGTCAATTGTGCTGCGGAGGCCATTTTCTGTCCCCATTGCGTTGGGCGAGGTCACTGTCTCCGATGGTGCCACTGGGGGTCACTGCTCACACCTCGCGGGTTGCCGTAAGTCAGACTTTATCCGCCAGTGTTGCGAGAGACCCTTGTTGACCTACCTTGTGTTGCTGGAGGGCAGACAGCCCGACCTGTGACGTTCAGAGAGTTCAACCCTACCTGACCTGTGTTGTGGAGTCTCCTGGCGTGACCGCCACTCACATTGATTCTGTCGCCTTTAAAATTACAGGACAATTGGCCGAGGGTTTCCGAGGGAACAGACAAATCGATGAGATTGTCAGTTCTTTGATGTAAGTGTTTAGCTGGAGTGTGAGAATATAAGTGGTACAACCACTTCTTTATGATGGCTGGTAATAGATATCATGTGATTACGTCAGTATTTAGGTAAGTTATACCAGCACATACACTAGTAATGCTCCTAGTGTGTGTGTGTGTGTGTGTGTGTGTGTGTGTGTGTGTGTGTGTGTGTGTGTGTTAGTGTAAACACAGGGTCACGTGGTACTGTGTTTACAATATGCCGGTAGATCCTCACTTTGACGGTACACTGACCCAGCACAGAGTCCTCAAGGTGCGGCCGACTTCCCCTCACTGCGTCAGTCAACCTCACCAATGACCCATCCGATCAACTGAGTTGATTGTCTTGAGGCAACAGCAGCAGCGAGGAACCTGAGCTTTCGCTGTCATAGTTGAACGCCCTCTTACCCTCCCAGAGAAGCCGTGACAGCCGATGATACTGTATTCACAAGATGATGATAGCGTATTCATGAAGTGGCTCGTCGTAACATCTTCGTATGAATAAAACATGTATACATAGATGCGTATCTTATACACGTGAATAGTCCTCTCCTCGTCATCGTTACTGTAATGTTTTGTGTCGTTCTGCATCGTCGTTTGGTCGTTTGTATCATGACTGACGTGATCCCCTCCTGTTGTGAGCGAAGTCTAATCCATAAGGACGAGTTTAGTCTCAGTCTGTTTGAACGAATCGAGTCGAACTCCCTCTGGGATCTACCAGTTCCTCGGGTCGGTTTTCGATGTCGGTCCGTCACTGTTCTTCCCTCCCTCTCTGCCACTGACTGTTCAGGCAACACGATATGCAAAAGTTAAGCCATCCGCGTTAAAACTCGTCTCTCGTATCACGTTCCCTTGGGCAGAAAGTGCGGCGGAGGCCTTTGTCGAGAGGTTAACGCGCCGGTCGCCGCGTGTTTACAAAGGGCCTCATTATCCCCCGTTGTTTGCCGTCGTCGGAGGCGATAATGATCAGGTCTCCGGTGGTAATGGCGGACCATGAATATCCAGCAGGGATATTAGAACACACGGGTCGCTCACTCTCACCCTCCCTCGCCACCAAGAACCAAGCTAGACGACGCCACGTATTTCCACAATGTCGGCGGCGGTGAGGAAGACATGGTAACCATGTGGTGTTTGCCCCTGACGGCTGAGGGGAAATGCCAGTAGCTGCTGTGTGCGTCAGTTAGACGGAAACACAAGGCGGTCCTGCTGGATTCGAACCGCCGGACGCCAAGCGAAGAAGTCGCTGCTTTCACCGTCCACCACACGAGTTACCCTACGGTCCATAAAGCAAACAGTCACGTAAATAAATGATCTGAAATTGAGATGTTATTTCCAGCACGTACAGCAGCACAATGAGAAGCCTAACAGAAGATACGAAACAAACAGGAACAGATAATGCGAATCGGTAACGGTGCCGGCCGCCGGCTTCCAGTTTTACAAACATTACCGAAACTTCTCCGAAATGTGAGGCACATCACACTAGCTCTTGTTCACCGTCGTGAGATATGAATACAGAAAGACCATCCCCTCAGTTCATACTAAGGAATTGATATTCAGTACACCAGTGCAAGAGAGAAGAAGGACTAGGCGGAGATAACTAGATTTGGTAGGAATTTTTGCTCAGCTCACGTAAAGAACCCACCCAAAAATGGTCTGAAAATGGAGAAATGTAAATGCCATCCCAAATAAGCGAAATGAGGTTATTGAAACTGTGGATCTGTGAGGGATTTTCAAGTGATCAAGTGACAGCTTGAACAGCATCCTCGGTAACAAGGCCTGTGGTAACTACACAATGAGTAGAAAATTGAGTGATGGTCGTAACTGGCATTCGTAGATGATCATGAAAATTGCGAGGACGTATTAGTGGACGTCGGGAATCTGATACACACAGTTGAGGAGCATAACACAACGATCGTGGAGTTCTGAGGATGCCTTCAGTGTGAGTACACACAGGTATTCTAGGAAAATGCAGGAGATGACGATCCATACAAGCTGTCTGCGAATTATTCGAGAAAGGATGGACACTGAAGGAAATAAGGGTCAGGAAGTAGGAGGGAGCTTTGAGGGTGAGGGGAGGAAAGCCACAGATGACAAACTAAAGGTGAGAGCAGAAGTCACAGGGACTCTGTATCTTATAGGCATATCCAATGATGCCACAGAGAGTGCAATCCACTCAGCCAGAGACTGGATGATCAGGGAGGTGCGTGGTGCTGGAACGAGATTTATGGCTCCATAAGTGATACATCGGAAAGAAAAATAAGTCTAGTAATGTGGAAGAGGTACAGGTGTCACAAATAACCAGCTAACATTTGTAAGATATGAGAGGGACGGAAATGAGTACCGCAGGATGAGGAGGGAAGAGCAGAGGAACCTTGAACCGATTGTTTTCAACAAAGCAGGAGAAAGTCCATAACCTTTCCATGGGTTCATCAGGAGTACAGCATAGGTTACAGATCATGTAATCATGGTCAGGAATTCAGAGGATGTTAAGGATGATGTCAAAAAAATATGGAAGGAGGAGAATCATGAGTCCAGAGGTGTTTTCACTGTGGAGGTCACTATAACCCCAACAACAGCCAGATGGAATGGGCAAGAGGCTTTAAAAAGCATTGGCATTGCTTGTTAAAATACCTTGATCCACGAAAGGCTCTTAGACCAGATAACCTTTGACCCATGAAAGGCTTCTGGTCCTGATAAAATCTTTCCACGCTTGCTGAAGGGATGCGCCACTACACTTGACAGGCAGCTTGAGATAGTGTTCAGTATGTCTTCAGACGAGGGACTTGTGCCAAGGGAGTGTGGAATAGGGCGTATGTCGTGCTCGTAAATCAAGAAAGTGCCTTGAGCTACAGACTTATCCTTCCTAAGAGTTTCTTATGACACATGCTTGATGAAATTCAACCCAAGTAAACGCAGAGTTATGAGGATGGAACACGACAGCAGAGGTCCTCTTCTTGAAGGTTACTGAGCTACAGACAAAGTATGACAGACTTGGGAGTAGACAGTGTCCTTCGCCAGAGCTACATTTCAAGAGGAGGAAAAGACTCTTTTCTTCATCATAGATAAAGGAATGGTTAGCAAGCTACCGACGGTGTGTATCAGAAAGGAAGTAGAACGTGCGTTTGAAATCGGATTACCTCAGATAAGAATCACAACGAACTAACAAGATCTAGAGGTGGGCAACAAAGATGGTGCCGGATGGAAGAGAAACAAGCAAAGGGAACCAAGGCTGGAAGCAATTTCCTCAGCGTGGAAGAGAGAAGAGTAAGGGGTAACCTGATAACAATATTGAATTTTCCGGATGAATTTGATGACATCGATATAAATAGTTAATTCATGTACATAAAAGGTTGAGAGACGGGGCAACACAAATGTGAAACTTACTCCCTGGAACACACACACACACACACACACACACACACACACACACACACGCTTCTGCGAGCAGTAGTGTTTGATGACGACAAACCTAAATTCTCCTCTGATGGTTTTAGATAACGTAGGAAAAGACCATTTTTCCTCCCTCAAGAAAAATGGTTGCACCAATTAGGGGTCAGAGAAAACGGACTCCCGGTGGTGGAGATTACAGGTCCGTTCTGGTGAGGTCTGTATCACAGGTTCCTGAACTCCCTCGATCAATGACTCATTAAGAGACAATTAATTATGCATGATGACGGCCGCTCGACAAATGTGTTGATAGTTGTAATGATTTGTGAATCAGATTCATCTGCATATATGTAAATCACGTTGCACGAGCTCTCTCTCTCTCTCTCTCTCTCTCTCTCTCTCTCTCTCTCTCTCTCTCTCTCTCTCTCTCTCTCTCTCTCTCCTGGGAATGGCTCTTGACCGGAAGTGATACGTCACGTGTCAACGGAGACGTTACGGTAAATACTTTGAATCCTTTGAAAACGAGGGTACGACCCTTGAACTCAACAGCGGTACGACCCTTAAGCCCGACGTTACGACCCTTGGGTATGATATCCCGAACTCTGACATGATCCTGACATGTCAGGTCATCGGACAAGGGCCATGTTATAGTGCTTACGGGATTACCAGTGGTCGTCCTGTCGTGTTCAAGGGTCGTACCGTCGTGCTCGGGGGGGGGGGGGGGGGGTTAAGAACAGTTAGCTCCATCATCATACATAATGAATGACTGGGTCATTATTTATCGTAAAATGGAATTCCCGGTAGTATTTAATTACTCTTTGTGTTAAAAGACAACCATTATGAAGAAGAATCTTTGATTAGTTACATTCAAGTGTAATTTAGAAATCAAAGGACTCGGTACAAAGCTGTAGTGTTTACAGGAAGCAGGGTGTTTGTTCGACTATCATTTACACGGTAAATCCGCGAGGTTTATCATCCGGCCTTCATTTACAAGGGTTTGAGTTTACGAGGTAAATATTGGGACAACGGACCACAACACACACACCTTATAAACGTTAGTGGGACGCGGTGAAATGTTCCAATTTTCTATACGGCGCTCATAAACTACCCGAACATCGAATGAGGTATGTTGTCTGGCAACGATGTCATCGCTTGGTTTTCCCGGCTCCTCCTGTGTCTTTCCAAAGTCCAGATAATGTGGGAAAGAGCCAACGGCAGACACAAACAGCCAGCTTCAACACCCCAACACAAGTTGAATGATATAATGCATTGAGAATATACTTTTATCCTGGCTCGGACAGGCGCCAGAGGGTTACCATGATACGGCAATAGATATAATCCACTCCTAGCGCTGTACATTAAGTATTAGTGAACTGTTTCGTACTCTTTAATTACTGTACAGCCAGACTGTTTGTGCCATCGATGTGCAAGCCTGGTGGGAAGTGATCTGGGAACAGATACTTCAACGGAGAGAACCTGATGAGGAGCGGATGCTAGATGCAGAAAAGAGAGAGAGAGAGAGTACGATTTAAAGGATTGTCACGTTGTGGCCACTGAAACCCGTACTTTGAATCGTATTCTTTTGTACTTTTATATCAACAGAGAAGTGTTTATACCGTCTATATTCATATGATAAGCCAGCTTAACCGGCATCATGTCATTCATCTCTGATCCATTATAGTCTCCGCTCCCTGATGGCGATGCGGTTAAAGAACCGGTTGTGCTCCGACCCGTTGATTGTGATGTGATCAAAACAGATGACCGTCAGCCCCACCACACCTGCGGAACCCACGCCTCCCACCTCCACCTCCAGCCCCACAGGGGAGGAGACCCTCCGTGATGATAGTGTAAACACAGACTCGATGCTCTGGCTGGGAGCTGGACTCGTGTCGATGGGCCAGGTGAACCCCCTCCCCTCTCCACCGGTTCTGTTTACTCAGTCTGTCATGGAGCTGATGGGTGAGGGAGACAGGAGGGGGTCGGGTGCTTCATTGCTGGCTTGATTATGCATGTGGTATGCAGGTTCTGTGTTACTTTATTGGTGTACACGTTCCAGGTGTAGTTGCTACTTCGCGTATTCGATACGTTCGTGTTTTTCTTTCAGTGTTTCGTTTCTTCTTGGAGTGATTCTGTCTCCCTTGGTGGTTAAAGAATGAACCACTTGTTTCCTCCTGTTTCTTTACATTGTTTATTTTTTCTTCTCCTTCCCAGCAATCAGCATGCTAACCTCTCCGCTCTTGACCTGACTCATAAAGGTCAGGTGAGAAGCCAGTGTTGTCGAGAGCGTGTAGTGAAGATGTTCACGGCCGTGTCTCCCTCTCTTGTGAACATGTTGGCGAGTGACTGTGGGCTGTGACTGCCACCATGGAACGTGGGCAGACAGAAGATATCGCCGCCCTGCACCACTCCGGCTCCCAGACCATGCATACGAAACCAACAGCTCCTCTCCCACCTCCAGATTGCGCCTTCTTGTATAGCGTCTCGTAGGGAGCCACAGATAACTGAAGGAATTACATCTAGAATAGAGAAGAAAGGATAATTTAAGGAGGATTTTTCATATCAAAAGTTCTATGACGAAATGAGAAATAGATATAGATTAAGATTAATATGAGGAAGAAGACATTAGAGAACACTAAAGTATATCCCATGAAAAAAAGAAAGATATGGATACATTTTAGAAAAGTTGAATTTTGAAAAAGTTAGAAAAATGATATCTAAGTATTTGATAGAAAATAGAGGACAGCATTTGAACTGTAACTAAGAAATGAAAAAAAAAGATGTAATTAGGAAACATGGAAGTGATGACAGGATAAGGCGAAAATAGACGATGATGAAATCAAGAACATGGTAATGAAGTTAAAGATGTAGAATAAAGATTATGTGTGATAATGGAAGTAAAAGTAATGATAAAGATCGTGATAGTAAAAATAAAGTATACATTAGTGTTGAAAAGGACGAGAAAATTAGTAATTGAAATGAAAGAAGAAACAATAAATGCATGGGTTGAATCAAAGAAAATATACTGACCAACTCTGACAGAGAACATGTACGAAAGTGGTGGAATTAGCGGGTATCAATTAGCGGGTGAATGTGACAAGTGCAGATGTTACCACTAACCACCAATACCCGATTAAACGTGTTATAAGCAGTTCACAACATACTACCAACCACCAATACCGGATTAAACGTACTATAAGCAGATCACAACATACCGCTAACCACCAGTACTGGATTAAACGTGTTATAAGCAGTTCACAACATTCTGTGGGATATTCCGAGACAAGAGAAGTCTTGTGGTGGACTCCCTCGATGTTGTTAAAGATGAAGAAACAACAAACAGGAAGTTCACAGCAGCACCCTGGGTCTGGTTGATACTTAATGAGGAAGTTTTCTTCTTTGTAATTAAACCCGAGTTTCCACTGGTATTGGGTGAGAGAGAGAGAGAGAGAGAGAGAGAGAGAGAGAGAGAGAGAGAGAGAGAGAGAGAGAGAGAGAGAGAAGGAACGCCAGCAAAAGGTTAAAAGAAGAAAGAAAAAGAGCAACACTTTGACAAACAAAATTTCCTGCCCAACTTGGGACACAGGCAGGCAGGGAGGCTGGCAGGGAAGCAGGCAGACAGGGAGGCAAGCAGGCAGACAGGGAGGCAAGCAGGCAGACAGGGAGGCAAGCAGGCAGACAGGGAGGCAAGCAGGCAGACAGGGAGGCAAGCAGGCAGACAGGGAGGCGGCAGGCAGGGAGGCAGGCAGACTGGTAGGGAGGCAGGCAGACAGGGAGGCAAGCAGGCAGACAGGGAGGCAGGCAGGCAAGCAGGCAGGCAGGGAGGCAGGCAGGGAGGCAGGCAGATAGGCAGGGAGGCAGGCAGGCAGACAGGGAGGCAGGCAGGCATGCAGGCGGGCGGGTAGACAGGCAGACAGGCAGGCAGGCAGGGAGACAGGGAGGCAGGCAGGCATGCAGGCGGGCGGGTAGGCAGGCAGTGAGACAGGGAGGCAGGCAGACAGGGAGGCAGGCGGGCATGCAGGTAGGCAAGCAGGTAGGGAGGCAGGAGGTTACCTTAAACAGACACACATCTGCCCCACCCGGGCCAGGCTACAGTTTCCACACCAGGCTTTTACACGACTGTTGGTGTTGCTCCTGGAGGCAGAATATTTCCTCCACTTTCTCAGAAAAGTTTGTTTATTTGTCGTGATATATCTTGGTAAGAATATAGCCTCTTAGCCACCCTAGCCACTCTCTTCTTAGAAGTTCCTTTTGAGTTTCTGGGAGCATTATGTGAATGGTCTTTAGTTCACCATTTGATGTTTGCAGAAAACATTTAAAGTTTATACTTTGAGCAGTGAGCGTTTAAAGTCATTTGCCTCTTAAAGGCTTCGCACTGTAGGTAATGTGTGTGTGTGTGTGTGTGTGTGTGTGTGTGTGTGTGTGTGTGTGTGTGTGTGTGTGGTGTCTAATTCTTGGTAATTTTGTTTTCAAAGACCCCTTTACTAGGTGCTGTAGTTGGGTCGTTCCCCACCAGGAGTAATTTGTAGGCGTTGATGGTCTTGGTGCGTGGCATTATTTGCAATGGCTGGCTGTTCTGCACGTGGGTGGGGAGCGACTCGCTCTGGGTTGTATCACACAAGATTTGGTTCTGATTCTCTGAGGGTAGGTGACGTGTCGCGGTCATTCTGTCATGACGAAGTGATGAGGAATCTCTCATCACCGATGGTACGGTCATGTAGAACTTGGTAGGCCAGATATACTGCTTGGGTTCGTGGATGTTAGCCTTTCTAATCCATTTGTTAGGTATGCTCGCACGGTAGCTATTCATTTCAGTACACACACACACACACACACACACACACACACACACACACACACACACACACACACAGGCTCCTGTGAGGGACCTGTGTGTGTATATGTGTTGAGAAGTGAATGTTATCTGAAGTTTCAACATGACAGAGGCATATAGCTATAAGATGTGTTTCGAAACCTGTCGGATAGGTTTCGAATAAAAAGAATTGGCTTTTAGCATCAAGGGAAATTGTCTGCAGAACAGTAAGGAGTCCATTCCTGAGGGAGGTGATTGCAGGTGGCGGGTGAGGTGTGGCAAGGTATTCTGGTGATGGTCGGAATGGTTAGTGGACAGTAAAGTCGCTGGTGAGCCGAGTGGCATGTCATATGTATCATGCCCTGTACAAATGTCACTCTGGCTGCTATATGTATTTTTTGTTAATGTTTCCCGGGGACGATAATGAAGCATTTTGTAATCATATGCAATTAGGGAAAACTAATTAGATTTATGCAAAGTGTATTCGTGTGAGTGTGTGTGTGTGTGTGTGTTGTGTTTGTATATGTGTGTGCATGGCTTGATGTCGATGTCGAATTTTACATGTTTTTTTTTGATGAATAATATTGGTTGATCAGGTCCATGATTTCTTTCATGTTTTGAATGAACTCACATTACACACACAGTCCTTCCCCCTTCGTTACCGTTCATCGTTAGTCTGGTGGCAGATGAGGTATGGAGGGATGTGTGGCTGGGGGAGATTACTATCATGGGTGTGGCACGCGTCATGCTCCCGCTGGAAGAGTCCTGGACTACTGAAGTATATAGCTGGTCACTGAAGTCATGGGAAGTGGTACAGTCTCACGGGATCCTGAAGTCACTATGAGTGACAGTCATGGGATCCGTCGGAGAAGAGTGAAGTTGGTTGTAGAGGTGAGGTTAAGGTCAGTTAGTGGGGAATGGTGAAGTTCCTGTGAGTATCATAGCAGTCGGGTAGCCATGATGAGTCCCTCGGGCGAGTACAGAGGCAGGTAGTCCAGCCACTGGGGTTAGGTGGGGCCGGCCGGCCATGAAACAGTGACTTCCTCATTGCCATCTGTTTTCATTCCTGCTCTTCACACTCTGATCTCTTGTGCTAGCACGAGCTGCCTCGTAGGGACCCACCGGGGGTCCGTTGCTGTTTGGGTTCTTTTGTGATGAATGTTTGCGTTAGGGAAGACTTGAGGGTGAAGAGGTTTGGTTTTTTTTTTTTTTTTTTAGGAAAAAAAGCATCATTCTTACGATCTTCATCACCATCTTTATTCAGATGTTATGTGTGGAATGTGTCTTGGATGAGGTCGCACGTTTTCGCCTCATTCATTTAGGTCCTTCAAGGAATTTTTGGTCATGTTGAATGTTGAGGTGAGTCTTCATGACGTATAGCTGGGGGAGGCGAGCATAGCTGCCCGTTAGCTGACCGTATTTCAGCTAATGACTCCTTACAAGGGGACCACTGGACTCGCCAGGTACAGACGCATTATCCTGACATGTGTTCCTGCTGCCCTCCACTCTCTCTCTCTCTCTCTCTCTCTCTCTCTCTCTCTCTCTCTCTCTCTCTCTCTCTCTCTCTAGCCTCCTTTTGTCTGCCGTCTTGTTGACAGCGCCGTCGCCCTTGTTTGCGTAGAGTGTGTTTGTCTTGTCTGCCTCCTCTCCTTCTGTTTGCTTGATATATGATCTCGTTATGTGCGAGTGTTTGGTACTTGAAAAACTATTAATCTTTCCTTACCAAGGAGCTGCAGCCGCTTGGAAGTGTCGAGCGAAAGAAAAAATTGACTTAAATGATATCCACGAACCTGGCAAGTGTTCAGAGAGCAAGTCTGGGTCATGAAAGAGATCTTAGTCACGTCAAAATGATTAGATAAGCGACAGCTGTAAAATACGACCATTTTATAACACTTCTCCTGGATAGAACTGGCGGTTTATACATTTGTTTTATTCATTATCGTGGTTCGTTCAGAGGTAGTAATTGCCTTGTTGCAGTGCACGGGTGATATGCAATACCACATATATTGTATATTTTGCCACCTTGATCCTCCCTCACGAGTCACGAGTGTTAGAGTTAACTGCTCTGTGTGTGTGTGTGTGTGTGTGTGTGTGTGTGTGTGTGTGTGTGTGTGTGTGTGTGTGTGTTGAACAGAGATAAATGAAACATATTTTCTTTTTCCCGAATTTTGAGAACTGAAGTGACTGACGTGTTGGGAAATGCTTGATCTGTTACCAGAAGTCGTGAGGATTATTGTCATATTATATTATTATTATTATTATTATCATTATTATTATTATTATTATTATTATTATTATTATCATTATCATTATCATGTAATTTATTGTTATTTTATTCATGTGTTATCGTGCGTAAGTCTGGTTGAGGTTAGGGATATATTCTGTGTTCAGGCTCGTGTATTGTTCCTGGCCAGCGTTTGCCCAGCGAGTTGTGTAAAGGTATCATCTTTACGTTTAAAGTTGACCGAGTGAATGTTAAACATGAGGGAGTTTGCCAGTTTACCATGATCAACAGAACCCAAGTCGTCATCAATGGTTCCTGGTGTTTTAAAGGTGAAGTAGTCGGCCTCGCTGGGTATGAACGACGCCCCTAAAAACTCTAGTCTGGACAGATGGAAGGGGATGTAGCACATTTTGTTGACCCGGGAGTCAGAGCTGTGAGGGGTGGCTGTCCTTCGAGATCGAGTTTTGATTTGTTGAAGAACATTTTTTTTTTCGGTGAAGACAGGTTCAGTGACGTCATTGTGAGACCGATGACGTCACTGCAGTGAGCGGCAGATAAGATGGCTGTCAATTAGAAATGACCCATAAGGGTCAATTCTAAGGTCGGGCCATCATACCCAAGGGACATACCGTCGTGATCAGGAAGGAGGGGCTGACCAGCTGGTCGTGGTGTGTGGACCAAGACCAGGTCATGGTGTGTGGACCATCAGGAAGTAAGAAGGTTCACCTGGAAATCTGTCGGAGGTGCACTTGGGGAAGTCAGGGAGAGTCGGGTCCTGGAACTCCTTCCTGCTCACTGGCAGTTGAGAGGCGCATCCGGCACCTGGACTTGTGGGCAGGACTGCTGGACTGGCAGGGGCTGTGAGAGGTCCAGAGGGCTACTGGACATAGGGCAGCTCTCCTGAACTGGAGGGGGCTAGCGGACAAAGGGGAAGTCTCTCTGACTGGAGGGGGCTGCCGTACAGAGGGCAAGTCTCCCTGGCTGGAGGGGGCTGCCGTACAGAGGGCAGGTCTCCCGTTGCGGGAAAGTAATGTTTGCAGCTGTTCCTCAGACGCTGATTTTGTTTTATGGACGCTTACACCTGAGTCACGATTTTCCTACACTCTTTCCTCTTACTTCTTCTTTATTCAGACCTCCTTTCCCTTTCTCCTTACTTCCTCCCTTCTTCAGTGATCCTACGCCTCCCTACTTTACTCTTCCTTCAGCCCTCCTGCTGTTCCCTCTGACTCCCTCCACACTGTTGCTTCTTCAACGTTTTCCACTCACTTCCTCCGTTCATACCTGTGCCTCGTCGTACAGACAGTCTTTCCCGACCATTCTTCCAGTAATCACACATTCCTTTTCATTCAACTCCTCTGATCTTTCTTTTCAGGTTAATTGTGTTCATGTTTGTGTGTCTCTGTTGTGTGTATGAATTAATCACGTGTGTATATTTATGCATACATGTGCCCAGGCATTGTACTCTCAACCACCCTCACCCCAACTCATTTTCTTCCCCTCACGTTTCCCCACATACCTAATGAATTTATCCTTACGCTGTCATTAGGTCTCTCTCTCTCTCTCTCTCTCTCTCTCTCTCTCTCTCTCTCTCTCTCTCTCTCTCTCTCTCTCTCTCTCTCTCTCTCTCTCTCTCTCATCCATCCTCTCCAACTCATCATACACAACGTACTCCCACTCCACCCCACACATTGTCTCCTTGGTACATTATTCATAGTAGGTTATCGTCCCTCACCATTGGTAATTACCTTCCTCCGTACACTCTCCTCTCCCTTTAGGATGCTGCTCCTCCTCCAGGTATTTTTCCCCGTCCCAGCACACCTCCCTCTGTTACATCCTCCTTTCCCCTCATCCAGCGCCCACATACCCTCCCCAGATGCTCCTCCCTCCCTCCCTGCCTGTCCCAGCTCTCCCTCCCTCCGTCTGTCTCCCTCGGCCCTTCCCAGGACGTGAGGCCTCATTTCCGGAGTTCTTAGCTTGCCTCAAGTCCCGCGTCAGGTGCTGGCCTCCGCCCCGTCCGCCTCTCCTACGCTCACTCGTCTGTCAGTGTCTCTCCTCGCCTCACTGTCTCCCCTCATCGTACTCTCTCTCCATGTTTCAGTGTCTCTCCTTGCCTCCGTGTTCTCCATGTCAGTCATATATTGACTAAACTGTCATAGTCTCGCGTCGTCTCACTTTATTTGTGTCCACTTACCTTGCTGTTCCCTCATGATGTCTGCTCTTCTCATTACTCCTCCCAAACCCTGTCCTCTTCGCTCCTCGTCTCATTCTTCTCTTTCTCCCTTTTATCTCACTCCTATCCCATCGTCTGATTAATCTCCTCACACTTCATGTTGTTCAGCATCCTTTCACTTCTCTCAGCCTCACAAACTTGAACCTCACACGTCAGTCACTTCACAACCGAATCTCTGTCTTTCATTGTATCATTTGTCTCTGAAAGGCTCGCCTCATTTTTACCCCAGTTACCTTCCTTTCATCACTCATTTCCCCGAGTCCTCACACGTCCTCATCCTCTCACAGCTTTTCATCAGGCAATATCCCCTCTCTTCCCCCACCTCATGCCGGATCCACTGCCTTCGTTCACTTAAGACGTAATATAAAGGTAAACTTTTCTCAACTGGAGAGAGAATGATAATCAGAAATGAAGGAGTTCTTCTGGGCGGTGTCTTTCATTCCTGTATGATCAAATTACTTGGGTCATCTAACTTCATTTTCGAACCTATTGACTTTATTGACTTCATTCTTTATCACGATCTGTTTTTGTCCCTTTGAGTTATGCGTTTTTTTCTTTTTCTCATGTTTATATTTTCTTCTTGTCTTCCTCCTCTCTCGTCATGCTTGGGCTGTGGCAGGTGGTTATGGGAGGGCGTTTTGATGGTTGCAAACAGCTGATTGACACTGGTCATCCTTGACACCAGTTTAGGGCACACTTGACACTGGTTTTAGGTCATCCTTGACACCAGTTTAGGACACACTTGACACTGATTTTAGGTCATCCTTGACACCAGTGTAGGACACACGTGTTGTTCAGTGGGGGTACCCGTGAGCGAGCATGATTCTCTCCGCTGCGCTGAGCATCATGCTCGGTTCAGCATTGCCTCCTCCTCCCCCTTCCCCCTCATCGAGTATAACTATATACGGCTTTGTTCATCTTACATGATCCCGCCAGTGGCCTCCTCGTCACTGACTCATTCATCAGTCATATTCCACTTCGGACGATTTACAGGTATAGCTGGGCCAGAAGCGCCACTCAGCCGACGTAATTCATTGGAGGAAACGCCACCTGCATAATTCATTAAAGGGGGCACACTCAGAGAGCATAATTCAGAGTGGGACATAATTCGATCAGGGGCCACTTGGTGAGCGTAATGAAAGGGGAGAAACACCCTTGAAGAAGCATAACTCGGAGAACGCTCTCGTCCCAGGCAAAAAATGAAAAAAAAAAAAAAATTATACCCAAAAAAAACACACGTGTTGTGTAATGAGATCTGGTCATAGACCAGAGAATATCATTTGTAGATCGCCATACACACAAAATAGATATAAACATAGTTCAGTTGATTATGATTCTAAGAACCAGAGTCAAAAGACACACACACAGACACACACACACACACACACACACACACACACTCATAGCTCGGCCACCGCAAGGCGAAAGATTGTGTGTGTGTGTGTGTGTGTGGGGGGGGGGGGGGGGGGGAGCCATCTCAGCCGACGCACTCAGGGTACACATGCCACCGACGCACTCAGGGTGTCGTACGCCGAAATAGATCTTTCATCGTTGAGGCACCTTCGAGAATGTGTGTGTGTGTGTGTGTCCACACGTTTTGAAACAGACCAGCCCAGGACTTGAAGGCCATTCCGTGCTTGGTAAAATGATTAATGATAACGAATTTATCATAACCTACAGTTGAGGCAGACATTCATGTGAAGATGAACTTGCCCTGGTTTGTGATGTGGAAAGATATCATTGCAAAATCATTGGCGATCATTACGTCGGGAATCGGCCTTCAAGAAGGATATTGAATGAATTAATCATCCATCTGGCTCACGACAGCTCATTCATCCATTCAGGAAGGCCACACGAACTTCAAACGCACATGACGGATGTGATCTGGGGGATACGAACCCACGCAACCAGCTTCACTGGGGTAAGAAAATGCATCCACTGAGGACGGTTGATGTACAGAGAATGATTTGAGTAAATGCTCCAGTACAGGTGCGTACGTCAGGGGTAAACCCTAGAGGAAGGCCGAGTGTAGAACACCTGGGATAAGGAGACACCCTTAACAGATAGTGACTCGAGGACGACTTCTCAAGGACTAGTGTAGGTAGAGACATGCACCAGGATACATCTACCAAGACCAACGTGAAATAGGATCCCTATGTGTATACCACTCAGTGAGGGACTCAACATGGATAATTCGTGTTGGGACACTCAGCATGGATAAATTCATTCCAGGACACTCAACAAGGATAATTCATTTTAGGACACTCAACAAGGATTATTCATGAAGGGACACTCAGCAAGGATAGCTTATGTTAATACCCTTAACAGGTATCGTAAAGATAAACACCCACGCAACAAGGATGATTTATTGAAGACCCACTTATGAGGGGTAATTCACTTAAACAGCCACTCATTGAGGATAATTCCGGAGAAGATGCACTTAAGAAAGATGAGGTAAATATGGCTAAACTGTAAGACGTACTGAGAAAAGGCCATTTTATCTGTACACTTGACATTCATCTCACAACCAACGCGTTTTCTCCCAGATTCCAAGGACCTTAGCCACCATTTCTCCGCTGCTTCCCATCAGTCCCTCTTCCCCTCTGTCCTCACATCACCTTCCTTCCTCCCTCCTGTCTTCATTTCTCAGCTCCTGTGCTTCCTCTTCCTAGGTCCTCGAGGTTTCTCTTCCTAGCTCGTCTTAGCTTCGCCTCTCAACTCCCAGCACTGTTTCCTCTTGACTCCCATATTGTGTCCCCCGGTGTTTCCTCTGTCCCATATCCCTCCCAGCGTCCTTCCCACTTCCTCGCCCCAACTCTCCCGCCCCTTCTCGCTAGCATTCTCTGCCCCGTCGTCTTTTCCCCTGACCAGCCTCTGGCTGTCTTGCCCACTCCACACGCAAGACTTCCCCATGCCCCAGCATCTCACTTCCCCTCGCAACCGTAGCCTTCCCCTTGCCCCTACACACCTCAGGCTTCCCCAATGCCAGTTGTCGGGCCAGTTTCCCTTGCCCCGTGCCTCCGGCCCCGAGGGGCACTCTCTGCTCCCTCCCTGAGTCTCCCCAGACACGCTAGACCGACCTCTCTCTCATTTAGGAAATACCCATTTCACGGCTAGGGTGAATCATGAAGATGTCGCACCCCTGTAAACCATGTCTAAGCTTCTTACTGCTGGAAATTGGGCTTTAGCTCACGGCGACAGGGAATGGAATGAAAGCTTGATTGCCTTTCAGGTAGAAAAGCTGGAAAAAACTTAATAGGTTTCCATACTTTTTATTCGTGGATTTCTTTTAATTCAAAGTCGACATTTTTCCTTTTTTTTCGTTCGCATCGGTAGTGAGGCTCAGGGAATATGGTCGTATCTGGCGAAGTGGTGTAGAGTGGATGAAGAGTGATTAATGACGGAGTCAGGGGCCAAGACTTCCCAGCGTTCCCCGGTGATGCTTCGAATCTGTTCTGAACGAAGTGCATCGGAGTTTCCACCACGGTGCGACTCTTGCTTGCAATTCATTTCCGAAGCTTTTACGGGTTCCTCTCGGCTTCATATTGCGTCATTTCCAAGACCATTTTTCCATTCCGCCTCGAGTGTATGTTTTGAATCGAATGTCGTACGGGTGAGAGCGTTCCAGGGCTCTCCCTCAAGGTCGTCAGGTGTGTAAGAATTTTGTGTGATCCCTCAGTTGCGTATATATATATATATTACGACGTCGGGACAACGTGCAGTGACTGTCCATACAGGGAACAGGGTTCCGTCCAGGAGTCTTTCTCAGGCTCTTAGCGAGTAAGAATTTGCATAAGCACGTCCCTCACTGGTGCAGATGTGTGTGCAAAACAGAGGCACGTTGCAATATCTGGTCTAGGCTGGAGGAAATGTAAGACACGGAAAAGCACGATAAACAATGAGAACTTCTGTATGATTCGCCTCAGGTGGCGAGAAATGCTTTCCATCTGTCGGCAGGCACAGCTTAAGGAAGATGAGCTGGGCCATCCAAGTTCATCAGGCGTCCCTCAGATCAGCAAACCAGTAACAAACACATGCAAATGTCCGTAGGACGGTACCTCGTGCGTGTCCAGTCCTTGACCAACAAATCTATCAAGACTGTCTCGTTGGAAGAAGGAAAAGTGTGTGGGGATAGTTTCATTTGGCCAGGGGAGTGAAATTGCTTTAGGTTGGGCGTCCTGGTGCTTGACGTACCTCCTGCCAGGAAGGCAACAGAGTGGTTGGCTTCTTGCAAGACGGTAAGATCCACCCTAACGTTTTCCTCAGAGTGGTAGAGTTTTTGAAGTGGTGGGAGAGCGGGGCCAGCGTGTGTGGGTGTGCTGGGCGTGGGGCAGGCAGGCAGGCAGGCTCTGGCGTGTGACGTGAGGAACGGGGTCTAGATGTGTTACAGGACAGGAGGTCAGGGAGATGAAAGCTGGCTTTACTCGTTTAGGGGAGGCAGAGAGAGAGAGAGAGAGAGAGAGAGAGAGAGAGAGAGAGAGAGAGAGAGAGAGAGAGAGAGAGAGAGACAGCTACTTGGGCCACGTGGCGTGCCTACCCAGACCTGGTCGATGGCTGTCTATTACCCACGGGAGAGAGAGAGAGAGAGAGAGAGAGAGAGAGAGAGAGAGAGAGAGAGAGAGAGAGAGAGAGAGAGAGAGAGATGGGTATCCCATCGTGTCCTGCCTGCGAGCGGATGCAGCAAGTAAACCACCGAACTGCACCGAAAGCAAAACCGTAATCACCATAAATCCCCTCCCTCCCCCAAAGTCCCGGTAATAACCTTATGATTTTTCATTTCATGGAGGCAGTCCGGCAAAACTGGCAATTTCTTTGGCTGCCACGGGAATTTACCGGGAGGGGAAAATATCGGTAAAGTGGTGAGGGAGGGGAAGGAGGGAGGGAGAGAAGGAGAGGGGAAAGTGTGGGTTCTCGGCAGGTGCACAGTAGGGAACCAGACTTTCCTTGGTCTGATGAAGTTTGTCTTCTGTATCTGTATACATCTGTCTCCCACTCCGTCTATCATCTGTCTTTGTGTGCCTGTCTCCTTATCTCTTGATCATATATATATATTTGTGTGTGATTTTATACATTTGTATGAATGCATATTTTTTGCAAATGCGTATGGACTCATAGGAATATATATATATATATATATATATATATATATATATATATATATATATATATATATATATATATGTATATATATATGAATTTCTATCTGCCTATCTATCTGTTTATCTGTCATTTGTCTTCCTATATTTCTCTTTTTATCTGTTTATGTATGTCTTTACTTCTGTCTGTCTATCTGTCTGTCTGTCTGTCTCTTTCTCTCTCTCTCTCTCTCTCTCTCTCTCTCTCTCTCTCTCTCTCTCTCTCTCTCTCTCTCTCGAACAAAATGTATTTTTATTTCTGACGTCTGACTTGTTGAAAATAGCTTGAGCGTTCAACACGACGTATCACCTCAGTGTTAAGATTTCACCCTTGAAATATTTTTTTGTTTGCCTTTTTTGTCTTTGTTTCGAGGAATTCAAATGGAGGAAGCAGCCGAAAAATTACAAACATAAAACGCGGATGGTGCATATTATCATGATTATAAAACGTACACGAACGAGAAAGTTGCACACACACACACACACACACACACACACACACACACACACACCCCTCTTGATCCGTCCGGTGTCACTGGGAAGAAGAAAATATATCCGGGTTATGGAATTTACGTGGCAGTTTTACTATCAGCGGAATCGAGTTTGCTGGCAACCACAATCCCCCAGATGCCAACTGCGACATTTTCCCTCCTCCCTTCTCGGTCACAGACGGAGGCAGTAAACACGCCGCCAGGATCTACCTTGTATGCTTCGCGTGTCGCATGTTTCCCCTAATGGCACTGGCGGGGCATGCATCACGCTGACAATAGCATTGGCGTCATGTTTGGCGAGGCATGAGTCATTTGGATATATGTGTGTGTGTGTGTGTGTGTGTGTGTGTGTGTGTGTGTGTGTGTCTTCCTGTATGTATTTGATGGCTCGATGTTTGTGTGTGTACTCAGAGGAGAGGTTTACGGATGTGCGTCCACGCTCGTCTTATCCTTGTCGCAGGAGGAGACAACACCTCAGGTCTCTCTGCCTTTAGGGTCGTGGCATCGGAGGGTACGGTATGTATAGCTCGTGATCGTATGTATATTGATGTATAAACCCAGGCACCCCCCCCCCGCATCCCCCTAATCTAGGGGACTCCTGCAGCTTCAAGCCATATGCTACGATCAGTGGCAGGGTAAGGGGATACTCCTTTAGAACAAGAAGTGGTTCTTCGACAAGACTTTATGTGCTACGATGATGATAACCTAGTCGAAGGAGACTCCTCACTCATGGCGTAACCTGAAGGATGTGGAGTATGTTTTCGTACATGTTTATCAAAGATGGATGTTGAATGTAGTTTGTATACTTTGCGTATGTTGTCTGAAAATGTATGATTCAGTTAGTCCTGTATGTTTAGAAAGCCATGAATATTGAAAATGATTTTTTTTTTTCGTACATATACGTATATGTTCACCCCTGCTTTGCGTGTCAGAATTATAAATAAATAGGAACATACATCTTGAAATTTAGATGACAGTTTATGATGTACTTGACCTTCAGATCAGCTATTTTCTTCTTGGAAGATAAATCCTGTGGTTAAGGACGCATTAGACATTGCTCAGTACGCATGGATACTGAAGTCTAACATAGAATTAAGTCCATAACTGTGACTAGACTCGAACTTAAGACCATTACTTCTCCTTATGGTAGAAGAACCAGTCACGGACAGAAGACCACATCGAGACCAGGTCTTAACTACCTGGATACGAAATAAAAATGTCGACGAAATGGAGAAATAAGGAGAAAGGAGGAATATTTCAAGAGGTTTGGAGGAGATAATGATCCTGGAATTAACCTCAGAAGTGTGACTACCTGGAATTAAGTCCAGAATTGTGGCTGAACCTGGAATTTCAGTCCATTTAGGTTTCTTTTTCTGAACACAGCTTGTAAATACTGTAGCTATGGAGGTACACAAATAACTTTTGTCGTCTTGCGAAGCTCTGGTCACAATAAATCTCTCATTTTTAGATATGATAGACTCCTTATTTTGCGATTTATAAAAAAGACTTGAAAAGGGAAAAAGAGTCTGGTGGGGTTTCGGGCGGAAAGAGGAATCCATCTTGAGGAAAAAATGAATAGAGAAAAAAAGGTTCACTTTCTTAGTGGGAAAAAAAAAAAAAAAACCGTTTTGAAACTTTAGTTCGGTTACATTTTTTCGGAGTATTTATTCAGGTTCTGTATATCCGTGTCCGTTCGTCCCTCTGGTCTATCTGTCTGTGTCCGTGAAAGCTTCTGCGTCCTTGTTGTGCCTTGGCTCACGTTCGTGGAAGGCCCTCGGCCGAAGACCAGAGAGGAAGAACCCGTCGAAGGCGTGGTGAAACGTGTCTGTGGTTTGTGGTCGTTTTTAACGTGAAGGGAAAAGAGTGTCGCAAAACGTTTGGATGATACGCTGATCGTCCTGCTGTCGCCCTGTCTTCACCACCACCACCACCACCACCACCACCACAGCCCTCTCTCCCACATCTCACCACTACGATATGTATGCAGATCCTCACTCCTTCCTCACAGCCATGCATCGCTCCAGTAGCTACCCCCAGTAACACGTAAGACTCCTTGATATGTGCTGATGTACACCGCTGAGGAGCAGTATAGTGTACCGCACCACCATACCAGCCCGGCCAGGAAGACACCACACCAGCCTGGCCACCCTCACACCAGACCAACCTGGCCAAACATTACGTTATACCAAACTGGCTGCCATCACGCCAGACCAGTTCATCCAGCTTTTCCACCAGACCAGTTCGTCCAGCTTTACCACCAGACCAGCTAGGCCAACCATCACACACACACACACACACACTCTGCTGCACAATAGACCAACTTGAGGAGGGTCTGCACACACTCCCCTGCACAGCCTCCCGTCCTTTGTTGCACCCAAGTCCTCCCTGGTCAGCTTTGATCTGAAGATTTAGTGTTTCCACTGAAGTTACCTTCCTGCTCCGGGGAGGCCTGCTAATCTCTCTCTCTCTCTCTCTCTCTCTCTCTCTCTCTCTCTCTCTCTCTCTCTCTCTCTCTCTCTCTCTCTCTCTCTCTGGACTCAGCTAGAGTCTTCTGGTTTACAAACTAGTTTGGAGAGTCTTGGATGACTGAAATGTGTTGAATGATGAAAGTGTGAATGCAGACAGTCGGAAAAGGTTTTACAAGTCGTATGATAGCTAGAGAACGCTCAGGAGATGAGGTCTCACCAAGTGTTCTTTATCAACAAGTGCTTTCCCACCGTAATGATAATCAAACATACACTCATCCCACTCCCTCGTAACCACACACATCCCACTCTCATAACCTCATACGTCCCACTCTCCCCTAACCTTCAACGCTTCTCCCCACGTACTCCCCACACAGTGGACCAGGGTCCATTGCTCCCCCTGTCTCTCCCCGACACGATAGTGGAAGTCCTGGATAGAATTCCGTGTCATGCAGGTCTTCCTCAAGTGTGTTGTCACATCAGAGCGAAATGAATATAATTTGAACATTTGGATGCATGATTCAGGGTGAAATATATCATTCAGGTTTATTGATTTTTTCTGTATATATATCTTTCTGTCTGAGCGGAACTCAGAGAGGATTACCATAAGGCTAGTAATAATGAAAGATTGGAATATGGTTAACGCCTGGAGTTCTGTAACAAACCCCACAGATGTACAGCTGGGAGAAGACTGAATCCAATTTGGTGAAGCCTGGGCTACAGATATGTTCTGGCCGTGTGAACCTGAGAGACACATCTAACTTGTGCTTTCGAGAAAACTTTTTAGCATTATCATCAGGCGTGGTCGTATTAGAGGACGGTGGAAGGAAGACAACGAAGAAAAACCTGCCTCCAGCACCGACATGAAGTGCTTGTGTAGGTGATTAGGATCTTAAAGGCTGTCATACAGCCTCTGGTGTGGATCGAGTCTTGAAACTTTTCTCACTTTATGATATTCATTCTTTTTTTTTTATCTCTGGTTATCGTCTTTATTGGATAGCTGCTTTCATCCACGTACCGGTGTTTGCTGACGTCCTCACACACACACACACACACACACACACACACCCCTCTTGATCCGTCCGGTGTCACTGGGAAGAAGAAAATATATCCGGGTTATGGAATTTACGTGGCAGTTTTACTATCAGCGGAATCGAGTTTGCTGGCAACCACAATCCCCCAGATGCCAACTGCGACATTTTCCCTCCTCCCTTCTCGGTCACAGACGAGGCAGTAAACACGCCGCCAGGATCTACCTTGTATGCTTCGCGTGTCGCATGTTTCCCCTAATGGCACTGGCGGGGCATGCATCACGCTGACAATAGCATTGGCGTCATGTTTGGCGAGGCATGAGTCATTTGGATATATGTGTGTGTGTGTGTGTGTGTGTGTGTGTGTGTGTGTGTGTGTGTCTTCCTGTATGTATTTGATGGCTCGATGTTTGTGTGTGTACTCAGAGGAGAGGTTTACGGATGTGCGTCCACGCTCGTCTTATCCTTGTCGCAGGAGGAGACAACACCTCAGGTCTCTCTGCCTTTAGGGTCGTGGCATCGGAGGGTACGGTATGTATAGCTCGTGATCGTATGTATATTGATGTATAAACCCAGGCACCACCCCCCGCATCCCCCCTAATCCAGGAGCCTCCTGCAGCTTCAAGCCATATGCTACGATCAGTGGCAGGGTAAGAAGATACTCCTTTAGAACAAGAAGTGGTTCTTCGACAAGACTGTATGTGCTACGATGATATAACCTAGTCGAAGGAGACTCCTCACTCATGGCGTAACCTGAAGGATGTGGAGTATGTTTTCGTACATATTTATCAAAGATGGATGTTGAATGTAGTTTGTATACTTTGCGTATGTGTTGTCAGGTGAAAATGTATGATTCAGTTAGTTCCGTATGTTTAGAAAGCCATGAATGTTGAAAATGATTTTTTTTTCCGTACATATACGTATATGTTCACCCCTGCTTTGCGTGTCATAATTATAGATAAGTAGGAACATACATCTTGAAATTTAGATGACAGTTTATGATGTACTTGACCTTCAGATCAGCTATTTTCTTCTTGGAAGATAAATCTTGTGGTTAAGGACGCATTAGACATTGCTCAGTACGCATGGCACTGAAGTCTGACATAGAATTAAGTCCATAACTGTGACTAGACTCGAACTTAAGACCATTACTTCACCTTATGGTAGAAGACCAGTCACGGACAGAAGTCCCCATCGAGACCAAGTCTTAACTACCTGGATACGAAATAAAAATGTCGACGAAATGGAGAAATAAGGAGAAAGGAGGAATATTTCAAGAGGTTTGGAGGAGATAATGATCCTGGAATTAACCTCAGAAGTGTGACTACCTGGAATTAAGTCCAGAATTGTGGCTGAACCTGGAATTTCAGTCCATTTAGGTTTCTTTTTCTGAACACAGCTTGTAAATACTGTAGCTATGGAGGTACACAAATAACTTTTGTCGTCTTGCGAAGCTCTGGTCACAATAAATCTCTCATTTTTAGATATGATAGACTCCTTATTTTGCGATTTATAAAAAAGACTTGAAAAGGGAAAAAGAGTCTGGTGGGGTTTCGGGCGGAAAGAGGAATCCATCTCGAGGAAAAAATGAATAGAGAAAAAAAGGTTCACTTTCTTAGTGGGGAAAAGAAAAAAAAAAACTGTTTTGAAACTTTAGTTCGGTTACATTTTTTCGGAGTATTTATTCATGTTCTGTATATCCGTGTCCGTTCGTCCCTCTGGTCTATCTGTCTGTGTCCGTGAAAGCTTCTGCGTCCTTGTTGTGCCTTGGCTCACGTTCGTGGAAGGCCCTCGGCCGAAGACCAGAGAGGAAGAACCCGTCGAAGGCGTGGTGAAACGTGTCCGTGGTTTGTGGTCGTTTTTAACGTGAAGGGAAAAGAGTGTCGCAAAACGTTTGGATGATACGCTGATCGTCCTGCTGTCGCCCTGTCTTCACCACCACCACCACCACAACCACCACCACAGCCCTCTCTCCCACATCTCACCACTACGATATGTATGCAGATCCTCACTCCTTCCTCACAGCCATGCATCGCTCCAGTAGCTACCCCCAGTAACACGTAAGACTCCTTGATATGTGCTGATGTACACTGCTGAGGAGCAGTATAGTGTACCGCACCACCATACCAGCCCGGCCAGGAAGACACCACACCAGCCTGGTCACCCTCACACCAGACCAACCTGGCCAAACATCACGTTATATCAAACTGGCTGCCATCACGCCAGACCAGTTCATCCAGCTTTTCCACCAGACCAGTTCGTCCAGCTTTACCACCAGACCAGCTAGGCCAACCATCACACACACATACACACACACTCTGCTGCACAATAGACCAACTTGAGGAGGGTCTGCACACACTCCCCTGCACAGCCTCCCGTCCTTTGTTGCACCCAAGTCCGCCCTGGTCAGCTTTGATCTGAAGATTTAGTGTTTCCACTGAAGTTACCTTCCTGCTCCGGGGAGGCCTGCTCCTCTTTCTCTCTCTCTCTCTCTCTCTCTCTCTCTCTCTCTCTCTCTCTCTCTCTCTCTCTCTCTCTCTCTCTCTCTCTCTCTGGACTCAGCTAGAGTCTTCTGGTTTACAAACTAGTTTGGAGAGTCTTGGATGACTGAAATGTGTTGAATGATGAAAGTGTGAATGCAGACAGTCGGAAAAGGTTTTAAAAGTAGTATGATAGTTAGAGAACGCTCAGGAGATGAGGTCTCACCAAGTGTTCTTTATCAACAAGTGCTTTCCCACCGTAATGATAATCAAACATACACTCATCCCACTCCCTCGTAACCACACACATCCCACTCTCATAACCTCATACGTCCCACTCTCCCCTAACCTTCAACGCTTCTCCCCACGTACTCCCCACACAGTGGACCAGGGTCCATTGCTCCCCCTGTCTCTCCCCGACACGATAGTGGAAGTCCTGGATAGAATTCCGTGTCATGCAGGTCTTCCTCAAGTGTGTTGTCACATCAGAGCGAAATGAATATAATTTGAACATTTGGATGCATGATTCAGGGTGAAATATATCATTCAGGTTTATTGATTTTTTCTGTATATATATCTTTCTGTCTGAGCGGAACTCAGAGAGGATTACCATAAGGCTAGTAATAATGAAAGATTGGAATATGGTTAACGCCTGGAGTTCTGTAACAAACCCCACAGATGTACAGCTGGGAGAAGACTGAATCCAATTTGGTGAAGCCTGGGCTACAGATATGTTCTGGCCGTGTGAACCTGAGAGACACATCTAACTTGTGCTTTCGAGAAAACTTTATAACATTATCATCAGGCGTGGTCGTATTAGAGGACGGTGGAAGGAAGACAACGAAGAAAAACCTGCCTCCAGCACCGACATGAAGTGCTTGTGTAGGTGATTAGGATCTTAAAGGCTGTCATACAGCCCGCTGGTGTGGATCGAGTCTTGAAACTTTTCTCACTTTATGATATTCATTCTTTTTTTTTTATCTCTGGTTATCGTCTTTATTGGATAGCTGCTTTCATCCACGTACCGGTGTTTGCTGACGTCCTCTCTCTCTCTTTCTCTCTGTCTGTCTGTCTCTCTCTCTCTCTCTCTCTCTCTCTCTCTCTCTCTCTCTCTCTCTCTCTCTCTCTCTCTCTCTCTCTCTCTCTCTCTCTCTCTCTTTCTTCATATATATATATATATATATATATATATATATATATATATATATATATATATATATATATATATACAACAGGGAGAAAAAGACTTGCAAAGCCTGTTTGATTAAGGTACATGCAGCATGTGCAAAAAATGGTGACGGGAGAGGTGAGAGGTTGTGAGGGAGGAGAGGCAAGTGAGAGTCACAACATCTTAAGAGAGGCAGCGGAAACTTTCCCAGGTTTTCTTGCGACGTGGATCAGCGCGGCTTGGGCGTGCAGGAGGCCAGGCAGGGAGGGCTTAAGATAAGATGATATCTATTCAGAATGGAAATTAGGCTATTGAAACTTCTTCCTCTCCCTGGCCACTAGTCAGTCTTTGTGAGAGGGAAGAGTGTCGCGTGCGGGGTTGGTGGTGTTATCTTTGTAGAAGGACGGCCCACTGTGAGAGGCCCTTAACTTCTCCCATGCATGTTAAGTGGGTTAAGTGGTTGGATAGGGTCACTGGAGCCTACGTGGGCTGTTGGGGTGTGGAACGGTCACTGGAGCCTACGTGGGTTGTAGAGGTGTGGAGGGGCACTGGAACCTTTATGGGTTAGGTGGGTGGGGCCGTTGGAATATACTTGGGTCTTCACGTCTCATGTGCCACACGCAGTGATGTTGGTGGATTGCTTCGTAGAGTTAATTAGAACACACACACACACACACACACACACACACACACACACACACACACTTTGTTCTTCATCTTTCACAATGAATAATATATTTTATAATAGCCCCATGCATAATTTCTCCTGAAGCAATTTTCTAACACGTATTCCCATGATAGATAATTGCTGTACAGCCCACTTATTACCCGCGGAGTGAGAATTGTGTACTGTAGCTCTGCAGAGAAATTGCTGGCAGCAATTTGCATGACTGATTGTTTATCGCTGGTTTAATACCTTGAGCGACGTAGCTTTCCTTTCAAGTCTCGCTAGATGTAGCGAGGTATGACGTGGCCTCCATCAGTGCATGTTGAACGTCCCATGTAGAGTCTGGGCGTCGTAGAACCCCATACGAGAACATGACGGGCGTAGAAACCCCCCTCAGGAAAGTTTGATGGTCGAGCAACTTCTGATGGATACAAAAATGTCTCGTTGGATAAGAATCCCTTTCCTCGGCGTCATACAAAAGAAACATTGAGCCAACTGGAATTGAAATAGTGTATATTCACACTCAAGAAATCACAGACAGGTGTAGATGGCTGATGGTAAATGACCGCATCTGAGGTTGGTGGGAACCTCTGCCAAGAGAATCAGGTGAAGACTTGTTAGGGCGGGGGAAAGCGTCATGATCCAACCAAAAGGTCATGTATAAGGCACAGTAACTCCTCTTTGGCGACGATAATTCATTCCCATCGTAGATTTCTCTCTCTCTCTCTCTCTCTCTCTCTCTCTCTCTCTCTCTCTCTCTCTCTCTCTCTCTCTCTCTCTCTCTCTCTCAAAACTCTAGCTACCCAGGCCTATCCCTCCGTTATATCTGTGAGACTCAGTACCCGACCAACGCAGCAGAATCGAACTTTTTTTTCTCTCTCTTTCTCTCTTTTTCTCTCTCTTTCCTGGCTGTTCATTTTCCCCGCCAGTGATCACTACAGACCGGCCTTAACTGGACCAGTTAGTTCCCCGCGAGAGTAACTCCCAGGCCCAGTGGCTTCAACACTTTCCTGGAAATTAAAAGAGGCAATAATTCTATTGTCCTTATTGGAGTTCCGATTCTTCTGGGGAAAAAAATGAAAAAAAAATAGAGAGATGTAATCATTTCATGGTACTTCCTGCAGTTTCTTTTTGATTCCCATTGGGTTTTCATGCAGATGCATACAGTTGGTGGCGCTGCTGATGTAGTAGGGATAGAAGGCTAGAGAAGTCAAGAGATTTCGTTCGTTGCTTTGAGGGACAGTATTTTGCCGGGGTGAACTGAAAAACTCTGTGCGTTAATATCACTGACGCGTTCCTTTTTTTTCTCTCTCTCTCTCTTTCTTTTTCTCCAGAGCGATCTGGAAACGTAATTCCCTGTGGACAGGTGTTTTTTTCAAGGCTTTCGCTTCACAGTGCTTGCTTTTTTTTCTTCATACTGAGCACGACGGTACGAACCCCTGAATACGAAGGTACGCTACCGGAATATGAAGGTACGATCCTTGAAGATAACGGTACAGTCCTTGAGCGCGACGGTACGAGTCTTGGGTATGATGAGGTTACATGTTGGCCCGTAAATCTCCCGTCCAGTACTGTACAGATATGGTAGCACAAAAGACGATGAGTACAGCATACCACATCCTCGCCCCGTTCACCATCCTGTCCATTTACAATTCTCTTCTCCAGCCCTTGTTGATACATCACCGCTCGCCACCATCCACCCTTACCTCGACCGTCCAGCCTCCCCAGGTACTGTGTTGTCGTAGACTTCCTGTGATCGTTATTGTAACCGTCTTCAGCTACTTGTGGTGCGTGTACTTTCCCTCATGCGTTACGCTTTTAAGCACGTAAGATGTACGTCACATGACTGACGTATATCTTGAGTGTAGGAGGGACGACTTTTTGAACCCAGTTGGGCAGGACCAGCGTCTCAGACGTGTAAACAAGCCACCAGATGGCATTGTTTTGTCTTCTTCTATCATTTAAATCGCCAACTTTGCGTTTATGGCGTTTTTTTTTCTCTTTTTTGTTGACAGAGATAAATTTTTCGTTCTTTGTACTCGTGAATCAATTACGCGGGACGTGGGTATAAAATGCTTCATGGTGTTACGCGCCATTTGGCGTTTGACGTCACAGGTGGCGGGCCAATCAGCGCGAGGCCCCGGACCCACTGAGGCGAGACGAACCCAAAAGAGAATCATTTCACATTGAACGGCATTTACGAAAGTTTGGAATGACCATTAGTAATTCATGCCGGGTTTTATGTGAAAAATGGAATCATGTTTTGGATAGATAGCCTTTCTTGTACGGTTTTCACATTATAGTAATATAATGATCAAGTGTTCGGGATATCTCATTCTGAGAGAGAGGGAGAGAGGGAGAGAGAGAGAGAGAGAGAGAGAGAGAGAGAGAGAGAGAGAGAGAGAGAGAGAGAGTAACGGCAAAAAATTCTCAGCAATAGAGGACGTGGGATGAATTTTTTTCCCCCTTCTCAGAGGTGATGCGAGAACTAGGACTCCTACCCCCTCTACCCTTCCCACTCTCAGCAGCACAGCCTTGGGGGTGTCTGAGATGGTGAGAGCTGAGACGGAACTGCCTCCTCCTCTCAGCAGCACAGCCTTGGGGGTGTCTGAGATGGTGAGAGCTGAGACGGAACAGCCTCCTCCTCTCTTCAGCAGCGTAGCTAGGGAGGTGAACCAAGAAGGGGAAGTGATTAAGGTGGTCTCAGGATCCGCCCAAGTTAGCTGAGGCGAGGCGACGGTTGTCCTCGATAACAGGATGTGTGTGTGTGTGTGTGTGTGTGTGTGTGTGTGTGTGTGCGCGCGCGTCTTGCGTCTTGCGTCTATCATTTGCGTAAAGCATGTTGGCTATTATTTACGTACGTATTAACGCAATAAAGTAAAGGGATAGGTGTCGTGGAAGGCGTGTTGTAGGACGATGATAGAAGATCATTAAGATAATTATGGAGGATATTTAAGGGGACTGATGACACTCCTTCATTTGGCAGGGTGCGTGCGTTGCCTCAATAAATAACGGGTTTTGGACGTTTAAAGCTTCTGCATGTGATCTCGTGGTGTTTCACATGGTCTCGTGGAATTTAGGGTGGTCTCGTGTTGTTTATCATGGTTTCGTAATGTTTATCATGGTCTCGTGATGTTTATCATGGTCTCGTGTTGTTTATCATGGTTTCGTAATGTTTATCATGGTCTCGTGATGTTTATCATGGTCTCGTGATGTTTATCATGGTCTCGTGTTGTTTATCATGGTCTCGTGATGTTTATCATGGTCTCGTGTTGTTTATCATGGTCTCGTGATGTTTATCATGGTCTCGTGATGTTTATCATGGTCTCGTGATGTTTATCATGGTCTCGTGTTGTTTATCATGGTCTCGTGTTGTTTATCATGGTTTCGTAATGTTTATCATGGTCTCGTGATGTTTATCATGGTCTCGTGATGTTTATCATGGTCTCGTGTTGTTTATCATGGTTTCGTAATGTTTATCATGGTCTCGTGATGTTTATCATGGTCTCGTGATGTTCCACATGATATAATGTTTCGTCCTCATGTTATAGAATTCATTTGCAACTCCAGATACACATTATTTTTCAATTTTTCAACCTTTACTCCATTTTTGGAGCTGACCCATGTGTGAACCTTGACCTGAGTTGTGTGTGAACACTAAGTTAAGGTGTAAACTGCTGTTGTGTCTCGATAGTGTCCTACGTAATATTGTTTTATACTATGTTCTGAGAGTCGTTTCCTGTGCAGCAATATCTTACAATTTCGTTTTAAAGGATTTCATGCCCTCTCGCACGAAGCAGGAGGATGTTTATATGCATTGCCTCCATTAATGGTTGTAATAAGACAGAGTTGGCCGGCCTTACTGGGGAGCTGACGAGGTGAATGTGTGGTAAACTGGTCGCGCCAGGCTTTACTGGAAATAGACGACCAGCTGGCTTGTTCTGAATTGTCTCGCAGGGATATGTAAGAGTTGGACAATAGTCTTTCACTGGGTCTCCTCTGGTGTAGAACCACGTACAGCTGCACCAGCTGTTGCTGCTGCACCACCACCACCCTCCGGTGACTCTCGACCCTGGCTCCACTTCCACCAGTGGTGGAAGTGGTGGTACCACCGTCCCTACCACATCCCAGACGCTCCACCAGTGGTGATCATGTGTGTGTGTGTGTGTGTGTGTGTGTGTGTGTGTGTGTGTGTGTGTGTGTGTGTGTGTGTGTGTGTGTGTGACGCCCTCCCAACACCATGACAGAAGCCCCCAGCACCCAGTTGCTCTTTTATCACCCCATTCCCCACCTACCACCTACCTCCCAAACACCCACCTAGACCACTAATATCCTCACTTGCCACATCTAACAGTTGTACCCTAACACAGGACCACATATACATATGTGATCCTATGTATGCTAGCATCTTGGTGTATATATATATATATATATATATATATATATATATATATATATATATATATATATATATATATATATATATATAATCTTAACAATCCTTCCATCCTTCCTTTCCTTCCATCTCACACTCTGCTTCACATCAATTACCACTTAGCTTCTCACTTCCCCCTCCCCTTGCCTCCCCACCACTCACCACACCTCCCCAAGTAGGGAATGAAGGGCGGCGCCCCGCGGGGGTGGTGCTTGAAAGTCTCCTTTGTCCAAATCAGGTGGAGTGCGTGTGTAGTGGTGCCAAGCTGGCTCTGGCTCTCTCTGGCCCTCCAGACCTCTCTCTGTCCCGGCCAGGCCCGACTGGTATAGGAGAGAGAGAGAGAGAGAGAGAGAGAGAGAGAGAGAGAGAGAGAGAGAGAGAGAGAGAGAGAGAGAGAGAGAGAAGAATCATGGTAAAGACCTCAGACATACGGAAATTTACATGCATGCTCTGTTCACACACGTCGTTCGTGTTATTTCCCCCTCTCTTATCTCTGATAAAGCTATGATAAAACTAGTATATAGAAATATTAACTTGCGCTGGACCATGAATGAAAAAGTATTTTTAACTAATCTGTTTTCTTTGACATTAAGGGGAAGAAGCTTCGTCGTGTATACTGTACCCCCTTGAGGTGGACGGAGCCGTGGTGTATGGTGAGACAGGGTATTCATAGCACCGTCTCACAGGGCCGGCACATGCCAGATGGTGCCCGCGCTGTAGTGACAGATGGCTCCAACGTGGCCTAGACAGATGGCCCCCCACTATGCCGTGGGGCATTCAGAATGGAGTGGACTGTAAAAAGATGGGGTAGGATGGCGAGGGGTTAGCTTAGAATGGCTCAGGACTCCATGGAGGGGAATGTGAAGGATCTGCAGGACCCTGGGTAGGAGGAGGAAAGATAGGATGATAGAAGGACCCGGGGAGGGAGGCAAGGGATGTGGCATTGGGTTTAACATGGCCTGAGGGAGAGGGAAAGATGGGGGAGAGTTATGAGAGGGATTGTGGGAGAGTGTGGCGCAGGTGGCCTGGGGAGGAGGAGGAGGAGGATGAGGAGGAGAAGGAGGAAGGAGGGAGACGGGGCGAGGTAGGGTGGTAGGAGTTGATTGTTTTTAAGTTCGAAATCGACTTCACTGATTCAATTACCGAGGACAGGAGTCGAAGCAGTAAGTGAAACGAGTCTCGATGTGACCGTAGAGTTTAACGCCCCCAAGCGGCGTTGATCGTTCTGCTTTGTTTTTCACGCCAGACGTGACCACGTACGTTGTACTGGGGTTAGGTCAGGTGAGAGTGACTGTGACATTGTCTAGTTAAGTATGGCAACTGAATGTTAATACTTGGTTGTTTTTCATTACTGTTTCTGTTGCTGTTTTTAGTGTAGTGGATGCCGCCGTTACCGTTTGCTGCTCCTGTTTATTGCTGTTTCCTATGTAGTCGTTGCTGTAGCCCCCTGTCGCTGGTGTGGCTGTCTCCTGTAGTTGTTTCTGCAGCTGCATCTGTGGTTACTGCTGCTGTGCTACTGCTGATTTTTGTACCTGCTGTTGTTCTTAAAACTTTACTGCTGTGCAGTGGTGGTAGCGGAGGTGGTGATGGTGCTGCTGGTGGTGTTGCTAGTGTCGTCGCTGCTGTTGATGTGGTTAAGATACATACGATATTCAGGACAGTTTTAGATCTCTCTCTCTCTCTCTCTCTCTCTCTCTCTCTCTCTCTCTCTCTCTCTCTCTCTTCAACCCCCGCCGCCGCACCTCCGTATGTAGTTGATATACGTCAATATTCTTTATCCCTTAAAAACCGTTTTACTTTCCCTGTCGTCCGGGCTATTCTTTTTTTCCCTCCCCCCTTTGTAAGTTCAGTCACTGTCCCAAATTTCTCCTTTGTTGTCTCCCCCGGTGTTCCGGCAACACTGTATTACAGTTAGCCAAGCGTCGGTGCGATAGTTTGATACGTCCATTCGTCCGTCGGATGGGCGGTTTCCGCGTCGTATCGTCCCGCTCCTCCAGCCTCTGATGGATGCATTTGATCTCCAGCACGAAAGAATAATCTGAGTGAGGCTTTAGCTGGATGGTATGGGTACGCCAGCCAGCCATTTTTTTTTTTTTTTTTGGAATTATGGAATTCGTTGTTGTGGTTGTGGTGGTGATGGTGATGGTGATGGTGGTGGTTGTGGTTGTGGTGGTTGTGGTGGTGGTGGTGATGGTGGTGGTTGTGGTTGTGGTGGTGGTCGTCGTCGTCGTCGTTGTCGTCGTGGTTGTGGTTGTGGTGGTGGTGGTGGTGGTGATGGTGGTGGTGGTGATGGTGGTGGTTGTGGTGGTGGTGGTGGTGGTGGTGGTTGTGGTGGTGGTGATGGTGGTGATGGTGGTGGTTGTGGTGGTAAGAGGAAGATTAGTCCAAACTTTCATCTTGTGGGAGATATCTTGAGCGACGGTGATGGATTAATTCAGTTTATGGCGCGAGTGTCTCAAGAGAAGAGGGAGGAGGAGGAGAGGAGAAGAGGAGGAGAGGAGGAGGAGGAGGTGCGGTCTTCACTCACGTGAATTACGCACTTTGACTTGAGTAAATTTATCCATCCTCTCTCGGTCCTGACGCAGCGTCTGGTGCCACAAATGGATTAGATGGGTTCTTGCGGGTGAGGGATTCACATGACGGGAAGGATTTTTTTTTTCTTTTTCTGAGAAGTCGTTCACCGTAATCGAAAGGTAAGTCTGTCATTCGGGATTTCGTAGGAGGTTTTTCAGTTTAATCTGTCGGTAAATCTGTCGGATGGGAATTTCTTTCCTAGGCAGTTGTTCAGTTTAATCTGGTGGTTCATCCGTCGGATGGGGATTTCTGTAGGAAATCCGTCAAATGGGGATTTCTTAGGAAGTTCTTCACATCAACCTGATGGTCAAGCCTGTCGGAGATGTTCGTTGTAATCGAAAGATAAATCACTCATAGTCGGAGTCGCTTCACACGACGATGATGTTCAACCGTCAAACACGGTCCTTTTTTTCCCCTCAATGAAAGCGTTTAATTTCATCGTTAATATATTCCGTGTAAACATTAATCCCAAAATATCAAAACTAAAAATCCCGACGACGTAGCCTTAGATCTGGATCTTCACTATTAATGACTCACGTCGGTTCTCTGATGATTTAATCTAAGCTGTGTAGTATTTGATGTCACAATACAGCTCCTAACTCTTTCGCCTCGATGAATGATTCAGACATTAAAGGCGTTAGCCCTTTCGCTATCACCGTCACTCCATTTATTAGAATTTAGAATCGCTGAATCAAACGATATCTGAACCAATAGTAAGTCTTTATTGGGATTACATATTCTCTCGTTACAACAGGTAATTACATTATTGTAATGATCATTTCCAGTATCATCATTCATTGTAATTATGTCATTTCATTTCTTATTAGTTTCTTAAATACAGCTAATAGTTCCTTTGATATAACCAGTAGTTCCTTTGATATAGCAAGTAGTTCCTTTGATATAGCCAGTAGTTCCTTTAATATAGCCAGTAGTTCCTTTAATATAGCCAGTAGTTCCTTTAATATAGCCAGTAGTTCGTTTGATATAGCCAGTAGTTTCGTTTGCTATAGCCAGTAGTTTCTTTGCTATAGCCAGTAGTTTCTTTGCTATAGCCAGTAGTTTCTTTGCTATAGCCAGTGGTTCCTTTTGTTATAGCCAGTAGTTCCTTCGATAAGTTAACAGTTCTTCTGTTACATCTCTTATTTTGGTTTATAGCCACAATTCTGAGAAGAACAGTCACCAGTTTGAGCAGTAAGGCTGTTCAGTCCCGTAATTTTATTGGTAAGTCCTTTACCATGGCTGGTTATCATCAGTAAAACTTTCTTCCTTCTTCGTGATCATCGCAACTTCACTGCAACCATTAAGACGGATATGCTGTGTTCGTCTATCACTTCCATCCAGTAATTAATGCCTTCAGAACACCTGGTAGTGCTGCCAGCGAAGCCAGAACTCCCTCATTAGATAGTTAATTCGGGCGCCATAGCGATGGAACACCGTCACCGTCTATCGATCCAGGGGAAGGATAAAAAGACATTGATTTTAAAGGACCCGTTCCGTCGATAAATCGGCATGGAAACAAGCGGGGCCGCCGCGCTGTGGGTTCCCTAATTGGGACGTTCCCTGGAGGTGCCATATCGGGACGCCTACGGATGCTGGGCACACTCAAGGACACGTCTTAATTGGGGCTTTCATGATGGCTGCTCCCTTTAGGATGGTGTCACGATCATGTCAACCCATTTGGGATGCCCACGTGGGTCACCGAATGAGGTCACTAATGGGAGAGAGTAAATTGAGACGCACCGAGAATTAGTGAGGCCTAATAAGTTTACTTAAGGGTGATGGTTAATTAGGAAGCAAACGTTCATTGCCTAATGAGGTCGTTTAATGAGAGCTAACTAATTGAGACATGGTCGTGCCTAAGTGGATTGTTTGCGGCGCAAACAATTCTAGACTAATGAGATTGTTAATTACAGGAGCCTGACTTTAGACGAGGATGTGCCTAATTGGTGTGTTTACGGGTGATGGTTAGTTAGGAAGCAAGCGTTTGTTGCCTAATGAGATCGCCAGTGGGAGGTGACAAATTGGAACGAGGTGATGCCTCTTTAATGGAGGTTCCGGGATTGAGCGAGCCCAGTAAAGCTCCTTCACTTGAGTAATGGGGACGCTGCTGTATGTCTGGATGACAAGAGGATGGTTTTATGGGACGCTGTCTGGGCAAAGACAGAGGACGGTTTTATGGGACGCTGTCTGGGCAAAGACAGAGGACGGTTTAATGGGACGCTGTCTGGGCAAAGACAGAGGACGGTTTTATGGGACGCTGTCTGGGCAAAGACAGCTACTTAATGGAATTCTGTTGATTGCCTTCCGTGTGTTGAATGAGGGCGCTTCCTGATGCCTGCCGGTAGCTGCTGTGTCTGGTGTTAACTCCTACCTGGCACACTGGCCAGGTATTTCCCCTCACGCCGATGAGATTACACGGGCAGGCCAGGTAACAGGAGATCTAGTGGTCCATGGCGAGGTTACCTGTCACCATGTAGGGAGAAACTCTTCAAGAAAACATAACTGGAATTGTAATCTTTTATACACAAGACTACATGCTTATAAAGATGGAGGAATACAAGAATGCTCGTAGTATTTAGATTAAACCTGTTAAGCCTCCGTACCACACTCAGTCAATATGTCAACGAGTTTGCCTTCCAAGTTAGGAACAACTGTCGTTCGTCCGTAGCAAGAGGACCCCAAGTTCGTGCTTGTCTTCAGAATCCGTCAAGACTAATTGTTTAAAATGTTTCAGCTGCTTCGTACATCGTAAGCTCTATATTGGTACTTTATCTGGGATAGAATGCTTTCGCGTTATTGTAATTTGGACTATCTTAGTACCGTTACTTCGTCTCTTCGATGCATATCAACTGACTGTTATATTTCTCTCTTGTGTCTCCCCTGATGATGTGATTATTACACGAAAGTGCACTTGGGAACTCATCGTGTTTCATTTTACCCGTGGACTCATAGGAATATATATATATTTTTTTTTTAAACTATTTGCCATTTCTCGCGTTAGCGAGGTAGCGTTAAGAACAGAGGACTGGGCCTTTTTTGGAATATCCTCACCTGGCCCCCTCTGTTCCTTCTTTTGGAAAATTAAAAAAAAAAAATTAAAAAAAAAATTAAAAAAGGAATATATATATATATATATATATATATATATATATATATATATAGTATCCTCTTGATCCTATCCACATACCTTTTTTTTATTTAAGGTATCTTAAAGTTTCTGGTTTAAGGACCGCGATGTTCTCTGGTAAACAGCACAAGCTGTGGCCTGTTAGGACTGCGTGTGCCAACACCGCCCTACTTTATAACCAGAGGCTCGTGTTCTGAGTCTGGCCCCCTCACCCACCCTCTACCTTCCCAGTTGTGACACTGGCCTCTACACATATTCTCTCTCTCTCTCTCTCTCTCTCTCTCTCTCTCTCTCTCTCTCTCTCTCTCTCTCTCTCTCTCTCTCTCTCTCTCTCTCTCTCTCTCTCTCTCTCTCTCTCTTTCTCTCCAGCTACAGCGAAAGGTCCTCTGCTCAATACTGATCTGCATAAGGCACGCCGCCCTTCTGCCCCCCCCACTCTCCGCCCCGCCCCGCCCCACCCTGACCCGTCTCTGCCTACCTCTGCTCACCCCGCTGAGCTCTCTCTCTCTCTCTCTCTCTCTCTCTCTCTCTCTCTCTCTCTCTCTCTCTCTCTCTCTCTCTCTCTCTCTGTCCGTTTAGACAGTACCCACCAGCGCCCCACTTCCCTAACGCCCCGCACTGTTCACTAGCAGCTGAGGGCGGCCACCTCCACTGTGTCCCTTTTCTCATCCACTTCCTTCAAAGCCTCCTGGTCTTCCGTCCGTTCCCTCAGGCCGCCTGGTTCACACAGTTATCGCACGATCGTTCGTCATTAGCCATCGTCGTAAACAAAAGGGCCAGAGAGGCATTACTTTGCTCACTGATCGTGAATGTCTCTCGTCCCGGCTCCTGCCATCAGGGGCCTTTCCATTCACCATGAATGTTTTTTGTTTTTTTCTTTGTCACTGTTATTGTTGTGAGGAAACGCCCGTAGGTGTATTTGTTCACGGTGAAGATACTGCTGCTCATCATCAGGCAGGCCTTCCTGAGTCTTTGTTTTACCCACACCACGGACGCACACAGCCCACACCATCACCACCACCACCCCACAGTTCCCGCACTCGTTACACCAGCTCTGCCACAAGACCCACGGCCGATCACTCCATCCACACACTACCCGCCCAGTATATACACTATCCATTCCCATCCTCACATGACCCACTCTCCTCCACGCATACCAGACCCATTTACCAACCATAGATCGTCCTCACTCAACGTAGGCACTGTCCCCACACCACACTCGCACACCATCCACACACCGCACTCACACACTACATATACGACACCCCAGCACGCCACTACCGCCACTGCGCCTCCGCCGCGACAGCAGGCTACGGCCTCTGCGCCGACAGCGATCTTGATTGCCAGTAGGAGGAGGCCAATTTGCATATATAATGAGCGTCTTAACACCAGCTCTTCCTTACTCTGTCTGACTAGAAGTAGCGACTTACTCGGAAACCCACATAATTCTGCGTTTCTTCCGACAGCTAATAGTGTCTTCATTATCACGAAGACGACCCTGGAGATGTAGTCCTGAGGCACTCCTGCCTTCTGTCCGAAGTTTTGATAAAAAAAGTATTTGTATATAACTGAAGGATTTCCTTCCTTCATTATTCTGAAGGTGGTTTAAGGAAAAGACAAATGTCACGAAGTTATTTCACCTTGTTTTGCTCACACTGTAAGGTGTGGTATTGACAGAGGCGGGAAGTGGAGGACGAAGAGGACGAGGAGCAGCAGCACATGAAGGGGAGGTGTATATGGAAGGAGGAGGAATGAGAGTGGGGATGATAGAGAGAAAGAGAAATCTTAATGTGAGAAGAAAGAGTGGATGAAAAGTGTGGCAGCAAGAAGGTAGAGGTGTGAGTACATTATAATTATTAAGTGAGAATGGATGAAAGAGAGAATGGGAAGGTGGAATGGGAGGGTGGAAGGGAGGGTGGAAGTGAGGGAGGGAGTACCACCACAGAGTGTATAAGTTCATGGAGGTACATAGGAAAGACAGGTAACAGAAGGCCCATTATTACCCCATTTCTTGTTTTTTTGTTTCATATCATCACTCTGTTCCTGTTTCTATCCAAAGTGGGTGAGGTAAGGGTGGACCAGTAAGAAGGCTCCCTCTCTCCCGACCCTCCACTCCCTCCAGCAATAACGACCGGCAGGAAGAAAATGGGAGAAAAACCAGGCATTTGTGAAGTGAGCTTGCATGGAACTTGACAAGATAGAACGAAGGGAAAATTCCTGCTATAGAATCTTTATACACTATCCAACACTCTGCTGTGCTACACTATATTCTTACAGTCTGGAATATAAAAAGGAAACTATGTATATGTATATCGTATACTTATTTTGTAGACTGGCGAACTGATGAACAATTAGCGTAATCGGTTTTTGAAAGGTGAATTTATAGTCTTTGAACTGATGAAGTTTAATGGTAACTCATTCCAGTGTTCAGCGCATCTGTTTGTAAAGAAACGTTTTTCCCTCGTCATTGTTAAATCTTTTAGCTTTAACGTTTAATTCCATTTGCTTTAGTAACTGTATTGTCTTGTATTTCATAGTATACTCGTGATTAACCTCACTGAGTATGTGGGTGGGTGAGAGTGAGTGTGGGAGTGTAAGGGAAGATTATTAGAGAGAAGTTGAGAGAGAGAGAGAGAGAGAGAGAGAGAGAGAGAGTGTTCCAGCTCCACGTTCTGGAGGGTGTTGGCAAAAATTTGACATGAACCGTGCATTTACGGAACGAAGCTTGTGATGAGACTGGTAGTGATGATGTGTTTGGACTTCAGGAAGAGGAACGGTTGCGTTCACATAACTGTGACATCAGGAGAGGATGTCTCTTCGATGTATCTCAGTTACTCCAGTCAATAGAGCCAGAGATCATTCATCTTATATTAAGACTGGAAGAGATACTCGTATGTTCAGGGAGAGTTGGTGTGAATTCCGACAAAAATAGAATATGAGAACTTGATTGATTTAATGAGGGGGAGAATAATGTGGGTCATGAAGGATTGTGTTGATCTAGGTTCGTGTGTACGTTACACACCAGGGGTGTTAGCTGCAGTGGAGGCATGTGCGTCGACCATAATCAATGTAGCGAAGATCTTGCATCATCCCAAACCCTAATTAGCGCCTCGGAGCGCCGCTCAGAGGGAGGGTTCGTACCAGCTGTGCGCAGTCAGCACACGGACGAGTCCACAGATAACACTCCCAGACACACATGTCAGGAGGTGAGCGGACGACAACGCTAAGGTGAGTCCCGCAACACATTTTGATAGGTGCAGTCGTGATGTGATCATGAGATGTGCTCACGACACACTCAGGTCATGAGATATACTTGTCATACGTTTAGACGATGACATAACCATGACCACACACACTCATGACACTTAATTATATAACACAAGTGTCAGGACGTAAACTCAAGATCCGGACCAACTTGTATAGATAGACTCGAAACTCTCAGAACAAGAGATGACACGGCATACACTCATCCCCAGCGGTACTCTATTAGTGTGCACTCACATTTACAGCCTTGGGCTAGAGGCATTCATGAAACACACTCGAAACACACTTGTGTAGCACAACACATTCACCGTCTACATAGTACTGGAGAGTTTCCTCCAGTAAGTGTCTCCTTTCCCTCAGTGTGTTGACACTTGAGAGTCCTTGCTAGACGGCCTCCGGTGGCTAGGGAGAGGCGTCTCTCCCTCAACACACTGTGACTCGTGGCTCGCGTGGTTGTTGATTTGCTGGACGTGGGTTGGGTGTTGCGTAAATCGTGTGGTTTTTGAGTTGCTGGAGGTAGATTTTGGATAGATCGTGTGGGCTGTTGAGTTGCTGGACGTGAATGATATGTTCTTATAAGACAGCGAAGTTCCTGAGAGACAGGAACAAACACATGGGCCAGAGATAGAGCCCCCATGGGGCATGCATCGGGGAGGAGGAATTTTGATGGGTTCTTGCTGCTCAGACGGCAATGCCATCCTCAGTGTGTGTGTGTGTGTGTGTGTGTGTGTGTGTGTGTGTGTGTGTAGAGGAATGCAACTTTTATTAGTTATCTTTTTCTAAGACAGGGGCGCTTTCATGTGCGCACGTCGAGGAAAGTCAATCCATAGGAATTCTCTGCTTCTGAGATGAGGCCGCTTGTGTCTCAGTGTGTGCAGGGTAAACCAGCATTGACGAGGTCAGAGCTTTTTATGGTGAGGACGCGCCCCACTCAGGAGACGATGTCATTAAAACTTTTGGGTCGCCTGACGACCTTCGGTACAGCTGAGGGTTTGGTTGTCCCGCACAGCTTCCCCATCAACACCGCTCGATCCGTGGTGCTGGCTCTGTGTGAGAGGTCATTCACCTTCTACCGCACTGCCACCACATCATCTCCAGCTCTTCCTGAATCACCCTCGAGCACGACGTTACGACCCTCGGATAGGATGGATTAGCCTTTGACTTGACTCTCAACGGCCGTACCGTCGTGGTTCAAGGTCGTACCGTCGTGTTCAAGGGGTCTGAGGGCGTAGGTACCTCCGCTGCCCCTGTTTTGTAGAGGTTCCCTGGTTTCCTATGGTTCTTTCTAATACTACGCCATTTGTTGTATAAACAATCCCTCGCTTCGCCTTATCTCTGACCGAAGGTATGTTCCACTCCCTATGACTCCTCACCACCCACCTGTGACTGTACGTGAGAATAATGAAGCTCTCCTTCCCATCCCCCAATCACTAAACAGCTCTGTTACTGTATGTTAGGGAAACATTAACCCCCTCACCTGCTACCCCGAACTTCTATATACCCCACTATCTTTCTCTTCCTCCGTTCAACACACTCCCTTCCCGTTCTTCCTTCCTCCCTGCAGCTCACTCCCTTCCCCTTCCTCCGTGTAGGCATCTCTTGATGTCCTCTCTTCCTCCAGCTGTGGATCCTCGTCTTCCAGCTTAGAATTTGTCGATAACCTGTTAAAGTTTCATTGCCTTCAAGACCGAACTGATATTGCAGATAGTCGGGTATATTGTTCGGTGAAATTTGCATGAACTTCCACAACCTTCATTTTGACCGGGATTATTGCGAACGTTGACCAATGAATAACTTATTTTTTGACCTGGTAACGATCGTCCGTGTACTGTGTAGTGTGTAGTGTAATACAGACACAGATTGACTCCTCCTCAGGTCTGCAGTGCATCTGGGAAATGGAGAGAAATGCAGTCATAAGGGTGCAGACTTTGAGAGATTCTGTTTTGACATGTAAAGGTGAATTCTACTGAGCTGCTGGTAACAGGCCTGTAACTACCTTTGACAGGATGTATACACACATTCGCATGGCAGAGTGGTGTGTGTGTGTGTGTGTGTGTGTGTGTGTGTGTGTGTGTGTGTGTGTGTGTGTGTGTGTGTCAGTTGATATCGAAGAGGATTTTTTATTGACTTGTCAGGTATCCTTACAGATTGAACCCCTGATATCCGAACTTATTTTGCTGGCGTCAGCATTACTCTCCTCTTAATTACAAGTGCTGTTGCCAAAGCGAAAGAGGGTATGTGTCCTTCTACAGCCCAGTGTAAGTGATGGTGTGACCCATGTATGCGTAGCCCCGTTGCTGTGGCTTCATCCCTGCCGAGCCTGGTGTCAGTTCGTTAGGGACCTGGCGTCACTGTTCCCCAGGGTTGCAAATTGCTGGCGGATACCATTTCACGGTAGATGACTTTCCATTGTGGCAGGAATTGCTTTCGCCGCCGTGAGTTGCCGATCATGGCAGCTCTGCTCCTCTGTGCAGGAGCTATGGTCTGGTCCACGCACACAGGTCAGCAGGCACAGGTCAGCAGGCACAGGTCAGCAGGCACAGGTCAGCAAGCACAGGTCAACATAATTACCAAAAAGCTGTGGACCGGTCACTTGATTTTCGTATACTTACAGTGCCTGGTTCCGCTGGTCGCACTGTGGCCTCTGGATATACCAAACCATCCTTATATTCCGGGTATGTCATGCCGAGATATAACAGAGAGAGAGAGAGAGAGAGAGAGAGAGAGAGAGAGAGAGAGAGAGAGAGAGAGAGAGAGAGAGAGATTAGATCCCACCTGTCACACAAGCACTGGCGTGATAACAGTGATTAGAGGGGGAGGGAGAGAGAGGGAGGGGCTTTTGCTGCTGCATGGCACTGCAAAAGTGGTCAGCATAACCCACCTTGCGTGTCAGCGAGAAAGTATTGCTTGGGGGTGTGTGTCCCGTGTGGCCTCCATCAGTGATGCAGTTTTGCTAATACGATAATATATACTGCTCTCTCTCTCTCTCTCTCTCTCTCTCTCTCTCTCTCTCTCTCTCTCTCTCTCTCTCTCTCTCTCTCTCTCTCTCTCTCTCTCTCACTGCTCCTCTAGTCCTCCCCCTCTCATCAACTGCTCTCTCCCTCTCCCCACTCTTTTAGTCTTCCCCTCTCACTAACAGCCCTCCCCCCTCCCCACTCCTCTCCCTGCTCCTCTAATCCTCCCCTCTCATCAACTGCTCTCAACCTCTCCCCATTCTTCCCCTCTCACCAACGCCTCTCTTACTCTCCTTCCTGTTACCCCTCTCACCCACTGCTCTCTTCACCTCCTTACTCCTCTCATCCACCTCCCTCACCGCCCGGACTCCCACACGAATTTAACTTTGATTACCAATTCCTGTTTGTCGTGAATAATTACTTAAAGTGGTTATTATTTTTCGTAATTGTTTAAGAGCTTTCCTAAACGCTTTGTGACTACAGTAGATGGCGTTACAGGGGACTTTACAAGGAGGGCGTTACAGCAGGCAGGTTGTGCTTCCAGCTCGATCCATGCAGCTCCTTCAGAGACCAGAGGATTGTACAGTGTGTTGAGGGAGGCTATGTGAGGCGTGCTGCCACCCAGGGTGGGTGGAAACCTATGGTGTTGTCAGAAGTGGGGTGGTAGTGGTGGTAGCGATAGTGGTGGTAGAAGAGGTGTAGTGGTGCTGTAGGTGGTGTTAGTGGTAGAGAATGTGGTGGTGGTGATAAATGGTGGTAGAAGAGGGTGATGGTATAGGTTGTGATGGTAGAGGTGGTAGTGGTAATGGAGGTGATAGGGAAGGGACTAGTGATGGTGGTGGTGGTTGGTGGTGGTAGCAGTGGTGGGAAGACTATTGTAGGTCAGTGGTTTATGGTGTTGGTCATGCTACAACTGTTGTAACAGCTGCTGCTGCTGCTGCTGCTGTTGATCGATAGTACTGCAGTAATTGCTCCTGCTGCTGCAGATACTGGCCCTGCGATAGAT